>NC_090921.1:1501499783-1501802813 GCF_040938575.1 Ambystoma mexicanum
TTGCCATCTCCACTGTTGTATGGCCAAGGACCCTTCTTATCAACAGATAGTTGCCTGACAATCGCCTGTGCAGGGGTGGGCGCCAGACTAGATTACTGCAATGTTCTTGTAAGCGATATTCAATCAACACTAGAGCCAAGTCAATGCCTAGTCTGGGATGCTGAGGAAAACCCTTATTAATGTATTTTTATGTCTAGTTCAGTACTCTGGATGACCACCCTTGTATAACACACCCCTCTTAGAATCCCCCTGACCCCACTGAGCCAAGAAGTAGGTTTGTTTTGCAAATTAAAAGGTTTATTTGAGAATTTAAACAATATATATATATCACACTTTATAATAAATTAATATCTGATAGTACACTTAGACATATGATGTTGATCAACAATGGGCAATCTGGCACTAGCACACTTCTTTACAATCAATGAGGAGTTAGTATAGGATCGATAAAGTAGCAAAAATACTTTTATGGTTTCAAATGGATGCAATGTTGAATGAAAATGCAGTACAGAAACTAACTGATATGGTTTCACAAGATATCATATGTTCACTTTTCCCCTGGTGGCAATTCACCCCCCCACCCCTTATATGCAATGCAAGGAGATGGAAGTAACACACACAGTTCTCAGGAATGCAATCAAATACAATACGAAATTCAATTCCCACCCCAGCAAGCTTAGAGAAAACAGGTATGAGTTTTAAAACGCAGGCCCAAGTGCTTTGAATGTGGTGGCAGTGAAGTGAGAAATATGCTGAAAATGCTTTTAATTCCCTTTAGGAGGTTCAGGGTGAGTGAGAGATACTTGGGATGAGCTCAGGCTCACTTTAGCAATGATTCAGGGATGGGGGATGGTTATTAAGAGGCAAACAAATTTTTAGCAAAGGAAAGCAAAAAGCTGCTATCTTTTTACAGGTAAAGAAATCAGGCCAAATCGCAAATCGCGGCAAAATTTGCGAGTGCGTGAATCGCGATTACGGCAAAAGTATAAGGAGTAGTTAAATTTCGTTCCTAGCCCAAACGGTTCCAGAGATACGGACGATTTAATAAAGGTAGATTTTCGGATTTAAAGTAAAACTCAAAATGATAGGTGACAGCTTGCAGCTTCAGAATTGACAGGCGACAGTTGTGCAGCTTTACAAATGACAGATGACACGATTTCTAGGAGGCTGTTCTACTTAGGTTAAAATAGTTTGGATTAGATTATTTTAACTAAGAGATTGGTTCTGCACAGTTCTGCTATGTACTCACAATATAATTTTGAACTAGGCCTCGTGACGGATCTGGTCAACATGTCCGGCTGCGGTTCTGTCTGCTCGGTGGGTCAATCAGGCACCGGTTCTGCTCACAGCGATCTGGGTCAGCTCTGCTCTACTGGTCTAGCCTCTCTGGATTCAGCGGCCTCTGGTTCTGGATACTGCTCTGCTTTCCGGTCCGGATCAAGTGGATTCTGGATGTAACACTGCTTTCTGGGTACTGGCAAGAGTTCTTGGCAAAAGAATTCAGACAGCTCGCCCGGCTGTGGAATAGTTTGCAAATGATTTTGAGGCCTGCTGACAAATACTTTTGCTTGCAGTGGGCCTTCTTGGTTCAAAGTTCTGTAGTCTCTGTTTAGCTTGGAAGTCTAAGTGTTGGATCTCTGGATGTGAAGTCGTCGGTCAGCATGCTCTGCAGCAAATGGAATTGAATGTCTCTACCTGTCCCAGCAGTCTCTTTTTATGTGTTTTGAAAATGGGTGTGTGCCTGGGCCTAGCTAAGCCTGCCCCTCTCTACTTGTCATTGGCCCAGTTCTCCCCTCTCCCATGATTGGGGGAACTGAGTTGTGAGTCAGAGTGATGAGGTAGATTTTATGACCAGAGGGCCCTCCCCTGTCATCTTTACACACAAATCTATATTTGATCCAAATACATATTTTCCCAAATACACAGTTGTTTTTACATCACCTACACACATCATATATCACATGAGGTAGGCACTGTTCCGACTCTGGTGTTTCTAGGAGCTTGGGTAAAGAAATGGCAACTTATTTTCGATTTTAGTGGGTTAGACAACATTGGTTTTTCATTATAAATTATACACATATACACGGCCTGTCCATACATACTCCAGTAAATTCCCATGTCTCTAGCTTAGACACAGAGCCTGTAGTATCAATAAATAGCGGGGTTTTGCCCCAGAACATCACACAAATTGGAGTTTGGGCTTGAATTGTGGGCAAAGTTTTCATTTTAAGGATCCCCAAATTTCACATTTCTGTCATTTGGTTACCAAGAGTTATCAGCGTTTCTGTAAAATATATATTTGCTTTCAATTCAAAGTACTGCAGTGTTTAAGTCCGCCCCCAAAGTTTGGGGATGACAGTGATCACATGTCTCTCCTGGCTGGGTGATCTTTGTTGACAGGAAACAGTCAAAATCACCATATCCTATTCAAGGGAAAAGGTCTTTTGTGTGGGCTCCAGCAAGCTGAGGTCAACAGACCAGGGGGCACTTTGCATTTGGTTAGCATGACCATGTGATATCCTGGGCTTTCTGAGGTGAGAAGGTTTCCCAGCCTTTTGGCCTGTTAATCAAATCAGATTGTCTCTCTCTGTGAACAGCAGGTGGTTAGATTTCTAATTAACCCACAGTCTTTTAAAGTCCCAATTGTCACAGAAGGCTGATTAGCTTCTGAAGTAGCAGTTCTCCTGTCATAGTTTAAACCGCTAGCGCCGCCTTGAGTCCAAAGCGGGTACTGCATGCATTTTTTCTTTTTGGATCAGTCTTGAATTAATGCGTTTCAAACAAGAGATTTTACATGGAAGTATATTATCCAGGTTCAGCACATGGCACTGGTGTGGTTCTGCAGTAAAATAATTTTGTGCCCATAATTTAGCCATATTTGACCTGAAGAAAATGAATTCCCAATAGTTATGGGTTGCTTTTGGCAATCAGCATTGCCCCTTTTTGCAATGGTTTCAGGCTACTGTGTGTAGCCCAATGGTGGTTTTAGGCAGTGCCCTTCTGTGCCCACAACATAGGCAAAATGGGTGGCAGCCTATTCTTCATGCATTTCCCTGTGCATTTTCTGGGAAGTTCTGGCCGTCATGATGTTTTCAATGGCAGTAAGGCACAGTTTTTGTGGTAGGGCTCGGATGCATGGGTAAAAACATCCCACAAGCCCCCCCTTCTTGCGATGGCCATTCTGATCCTTCACAGATGGAACTCGCAAGATCTGGGATGTTCTCCTCATCTTCTTCTGGTAGATGGCACAGTTCAGCATCTTTTCCCCCATCCGGTTAGATCGATCGGTTCTCCTCGCCGGTCCTGATGGGAATATTGGGCGGTACCCCGGGCCCCTTGGGTCTCTGCTCCCGGTCCCCGGTCGTCCTCCTTGGTCAGTCTCCAGGTTTTCTTTCTCCTAGGACGACAAAGGAAAAGCGGCAATACCTATTCGTAGACATTTTTCCATCACTACTAATGGTGTGGCAGACATATACATTTTATACTTTAACATACCTAACATTTTACTTTTGAGAGACAAGTTATCATTCAAAGACAGTGGCTTACAAGAGTATAATATTTTAGAGACTATATGTGGGATATTTTAGGGTTGGAACTGAATTAATCTGGAGCGGTCCCCTCTGGTATTGCAGAGGACTCCTCCAGTTGCTGCAAAGTGTGCCTGGGATGGCAACACTTTAGCTGGTTAATATGGACCCACTTGTCTTCCCCTTCCCCTATAAGATCTGCATCCCCAGACTGCCTTTGGGGATGCAGATCTTATAGGCAACAGGGGAGATCTTGTCTATAATTTAAAATGGTCCCTTCCATGTAGGCAAGAATTTTCGCTGTATGGCCTGGTTCCTTTGGAAATTGTATAGATAGACCCGATCACCCACCTTATATTCCTTTCGGGTAGTTTTTAAATCATAGTGGGTCTTCATGCTCTCGGCTGATCTTTCTAGATTCCGCTGAGCATAGGCAAAAGCATGCTGAAGGTGTTTCCTTAAATTCTCCACATACTCATGAGTTGTGGAGGCATTTATCAACGTTTGCTCTTGGGTTCTGTGGAGCAAATGCTGGGGAAGCACCATCTTGCGTCCAGTCATCAACTCAAATGGTGACATTTTGGTTGCAGATGAAGGGGTAGATCTGATGGCCATTACGACCAGAGGTAATCGGATATCCCAACTTGGCCCAGAATCTGCCACAAACATTTTTAAGATGCTCACAATGGTTCGGTTATATCTCTCCACTGCTCCAGAAGAAGCTGGCCTGTAAGCAATATGTAGCTTTCTTTTGACCCCCGTTATCTCCCACATCTTTGTCATTACTTCACTGGTGAAGTGGCTACCTCTGTCTGACTCAATCCTTTGAAGTAGACCAAAACAGGAAAAGATGTGGTTCATCAGGGCAGCTGATGTTTCTGCCTTGCAGTTTGGGGCCGGGAGACATTCCACCCTCTTAGTAAACAAACATGTAACGGTCAACATGTACTTGTTTCCTCTAGACGAGCGAATCACAGGGCCTACAAAGTCGATTTGCAAATCTGACCATGGCAGTGTCATCCCCCTCTTTTGGAGAGGCGCACGGTGTGTGAGGGATGATGGCTGAAATTGTGCACACACAAGACACCCCTTCAAGTATTGGTCGAGGTCCTGCCCCATGTGTGGCGAGTATGCCACCTCTCTTAAGATTTCCAGTGTTGTGTGAAACCCCCTATGACCGGCGGTGGCCGCGTCATGGGCGTGACTTAACATCAGGCTTCGGAATAAGGTAGCTTTGGATTTCCTTACCAGCAAACCGTCTTGGATCCGGAACATTTTTGGACATTTCATCAACACTCTTAGGTCCTCTTTCCCAATGTAATCGGTATCCATCAGGGGAAAGTTCTCAGGGTCCTCAAGGTGTTGGTAAAACTTACCAATAATTGGATCCCCCTTCTGAGCTGTAATTAAATCAGCATCAGGGGTCTCCTTACTCCATTGTGCAGTTGAACGATCATTGTGAGCATTTGTCTGGGACCTAGTGATAGCAGTGACCTGGATTTCCCCCAACAGGGACTCTATTTCTATTAGATCCCCTTGGATGGCCCCGGGTTTGGCCAGCTGATCAGCTAAGTCATTTCCAGTTTTGTCCGGTCCCTCTACTTTGGAATGACCCTTGAACTTATCCCAGTAGATGGTCATCCCATTCGATGTGACCAGATCATCAATATTTTGGATTAACTTCCCATGTTTCAGGGGTTTGTTATTAGCGCATAACATGCCTCTGGTTTTCCAGTTGACAAGGTGCTCCACAAACCCGTTCCGTACATAATCCGAATCTGTGATTATGACCAGTTCGTGGAGTTGATGCTGGACAGCAGTGAGGATGGCCTGATGCACAGCCATCAATTCTGCCACCTGACTACTTCGGGGACCAATTTTGTATCCAGCGGAGGGTTCTGGGAACTCCTTCACTCATGCATTCCCTACGCCAGCCACCAGTTCTTTCTCCCCGTCGTTGTCAACATGGTAAGAGCATCCATCCACATAGACAGTGGGCATTCCCTCACACTTGTCTTCTTCAAAGACTTTGTGTGGGGAATTAAGGTATGCCTCCATGTTGTCCTTGATTTTTAGACTTCGTCCTCGAGACAGTTTTCTCTGGCACAATCATGGAAGTCAGCCAGACCTTGCGCGAGGGGACTCTTCTTGTTTTGGCCATATCTGACCTCCACAGGAAAGCCTTGCATTGACAGAATCCAGGAAGTAATTCGAGAATTACTCAAATTTCCGGCCCGGATTCTGTCACTTTGGAGATATTGCAGAGGCTGGTGTGGAGTCTCCACTATGATGTGTTCCCCCTGGATAAACGGGCGGTAATTCTTCAATGCCCACACCGTTGCCAGGAGTGCCTTCTCACAATCATTGAATTCTTCCTCCACAGAGGATAAAGTTTTGCTCGCATAGGAGATTACTTTATTGACCTTGTCATGCTTTTGGTATAATACTGCCGTCAAGCACGTATTAGAGAACCCTGTCTCCAGGAAGAACTCCTTGTTTCTGACAGGGTAAGCTAGGCAAGGTGCTTGTGAGAGACTTCTTTTGAGTTGTCTTACTGCCTCGGATTGTTCTGGACCCCATTCCCACTTGACCCCCCCTTCAAGAGATGAATCAGGTGTCTAGTGATCTCTGCGTAGCCTTCAATGAACTTTCTGCTGTAATTAGTCAGTCCAAGGAGGCTCCTTAGTTCCCGCAGAGTTGTGGGGTCTTTCAGCTTCTGAAGTGCTTCCACTTTCTTTTCTTGGAGACAGAGGCCCTGAGGAGTGATCTCATGCCCCAAGAAATTAACACGGGTTCTACACCACTGTGCTTTCTGGAAGGAAAGTTTTGCTCCAGCGGCCCTCAACTGTGTCATAACATAATGGATCTCCGCTATGTGTTCCTCCACAGATGAACTTTTGATGAGGACATCATCTACATAAGCCAGGTTACCCCTCGCACCCAGGTCGGGCATGGCCTTATGTAGGAAAATGTTGAATTCATTGCCGGAGTTTAGGTATCCGAAGGGAGTCCGGGTCCAGGTGTACTGCTTGCCCCCAAAGGTAAAAGCCAGTTTGTATTGGTCCTCCCTACTGACAGGCACGGTCCAGTATCCATTTGTCAGGTCTATTGCAGTGAATACTTGTGACCCTTGAATCTGGGCCAGCCCTTGGTCAATGTAGGGCAGAGGCCATCAGGAAGTAAGGACCCGTTTGTTGAGCTTCCTAAGGTCGGCGCAGAGTCTCCACTGGCCGTTTGGCTTCAATATTCCCAGCACCGGATTATTGAAAGTGCTGTGGACTGGACGGATTATTCCCCGGGACTCAAGGTTCTTAATTATTTCAGTAAGGGACTCCATGGATGCGAGAGGCAAGCAATATTGCTTCACAAACACTGGAGTCATTCCAGGGTCCGTGGGAATTGTTGTGGTGTGGATGTCGGTGCGACCACAGTCATATGAGTCTACTGCAAAGAGCTCTTGGAAATCCAAGAAAACTTGTTTCAACTTTTGCTTCTGTTCCAGAGTCACACAGGCATCAGCTAGGTTGACTCTCTCTTCCACCATCTGCCTGAAGCCTGGAAAGACTTCTGGTTTGGCTATCTCAGCGGCCTCCCCCAGCTGGGTGGAGAAGTCCCTGGTCAGAGTGCTGATTTGGACTGGAGGCTTCAGGTGGGAACGGCAGCCCTCATGGACCTGGAAAATCACCTCATCCCTCCTGAAGTCACAAGTCACATCTTCCTTACCATAAGGGCAAGAAGTGTACACCAGGAGGTTCCCCACATGCCGTGTGAAAATCCTGTCTGGTGTTGTATTGTCCTCACTGTCACTGTCAAAACAGTCCTTGGGCATTGGTCCTAACAGTTCATTTCCTAAATCAATGGAGAAATGTCGGTCATCAATCGCCATTCCAATAATGATGCCTGCGGCTAGAGTAATACTCTTTAAGTCGCTGTTATCCACCTCTATTGGAATGGTGTCATGTTCTATGTTGACTAATGGTGTTGGGTTTACCCCTAACCCTTGCTGTTGGAGAGAAGCATTTAGATGGATATAAGCATCAGGGTTTTTCAATTTTTGTCCTCTTTTAACTTTCACTTCCAGGGAGAATTGTCGGGTCCTTTCTGGGATGGTGACTTCCTCTTTGATCTGAATTTCAACTGCATAAGGTAGCAATTGAGCTGACCTAAATGCTTTTTCTGGATCATCAAAGCCCATGGGATTATCCGCTAATCGGAACCAAGCTTTGAAGTTTATTAGGTCCAAACTAATGGCAAAGCGATTGAGAATGTCACTGCCTAAGTAAAAGGCGGCAGTGACGTCTCGCACGACCCAACAATTATGGACTATGCTCTTGTTGCCAATGGAGATTTTGAGCATACACCTGCTTGGCAGGAGATGTTTGGAATTAGGTGCTTCCAGGTCCATTTCCCATTTGTCTATCAGTTTGAATGTGGGAATGGCTGGATCTTTTGGGAGTTGGCGGAACATGGCTTCGCTGATGAAGCTCTTACCGTTGTTCACACACACTCGAGCGAGAACATAGTCCTTCCCATCATTTAACTGAACAGGGATGAACAACTGCTCTCCAATTTGCTGAATATCAGCCAGGCTCTCAGCTGATTTCACATCTTTCTGGACTATAGGAGTGGGAGTTTCTGATTGTGGATTGGTGAAGAATTTCAGAGTGTTTCCTTCCAGTGTGGAATACCATCTGAAACTGGAAGGAAGGTTGATTTTCAGAAATAGAGAGGACCCCCATCACCAGTCTGTTATCCTACTGCTATTACTGTCACGTCTGGAATTTGGTTGTTCTGGAAGTGAAATTCTACTTGGTCAGATTTTTGTTCAACTATGTGGCAGGTGCCATTTAAACTAACATGGTTGACACTCTGTTTTAATTTTATTGGTCGACTAGTCTGGGTCCAGAGGACCTTGTTTACGCAATCTATTAGGGGTGACAACCTTCTCAGGAGGTCATTCCCTAGTAAACAAGGGGTGCCCTCTGGACTCACTACTATGACCGGGTGTTTCACCTTGTGTCGCCCAATTTTGATGTCCAAATCTGCAGCCCCCTCGACAGGAATTTCCTTTCCGTCAAAGTTCTGCAGTTGTCCAGGAAGAGAGGTGAGAGGAATACAGTAATTATCCCCCCTTCCTGCATTTATTTCATCAAAGGCCCTTTTGGATAGAAGGGTAGCTTGGGATCCAGTGTCCACCAGTGCCGAAATTGTACCCTGCCCCTGTACTTGTACCGGGGCATAATATCTTCCCCCCTTCTCCTCAAGGGTACACAGATAATGCACATTTTTGGACAACTGGTGGGCTAACATTCTGGATTTGGACATTGCTAGCGACGAGATTTGGGCAGAATTCTGTGGACAGTCTTGGGAATCTGAAAGAAAAAGTTGGCAACTGGAGATCAGAGCCATTGTGGGTTCCCCTGGTTCCGGTTCTGGGCCGCCCCCCCCTTTTTGGAGGCAGTCACCAGGATGGGTTTGAACCAGGGGATTTTGGTATTGTCGGTTCTGGGATGAGATGATGGGCGGCGGTAGCTCAGTCTCCACATCTCCCCAGTCTGAATTGGCGTCCCTTGGGACCCATTTTGCCTTGGGAGGAGTTCCCCCATCTCTAAAGGAGAAGATCCTTTCCCCAGGATCCTCAGAGGATCCCTCTCCCTCAAATTGGAAGATCTGTACCTCGTCCACAAACTGGGTCTGTTTGGGTCCTTTGTTTCTCCTACCCACCCTCTGCTCCTTGGGAGGCAGGCTTTCAGGGGTAGGAGATTTTGTTTCCGGTTCCTGGTTTTCCAGGGGCTGTTTACAAGTTGGGAAGGAAGCTTCCTCCAAGGCTTTACACACCCCTTCCTCTTGTGCCTCCTCCCTGGGAACCAGTGGGTTATCGGGGTGCTGCCCCCGTCATTGTTCTGGAGCACCAGGTCCAGAGTTTGGGGCATTCTGCGGTGGCATGCTCATCTGAGGGTTCTGTTGAGCCCTCAGTATGTGACCCAGATCCCGTGCCATATATTGGACCTGGCGCTCAAGTTGTGAAACCCGCTCAGGCTGATACGGGTCTCTATTTTCTCCCCTGGGCTGATCCCGGGAAGGGTAGCTATCCCTTCTCTGGTAATACCCTGGATTGGGAAGATTTGGGTACCCCTCCACCCTTGGCCTCCCCTCTCCCGGATTAGGTTGTCTGGGCTCAGGGAATTGGGGAAAGAAGGATGGATGGTTTTGGGGTTGGAAATTGGGTGGATACCTGGGAAAAAAGTTCTGCCCAGGATTTGGTGAATTTCTGCCCTCCTGGGGGAAGTTAGGAGGGAAGTTCCCCGGGTCAGGTGCTTGGCTGGATCCCCCCCTTGGGCTGGAGGAGTCCGCACATAACCCAGGATTGGTCGGTTTCCCTTGTAGCGGGGACTTACATAGTCAGGGGAGCGGGGGTCCCCATTTGTGGGACTACCTCCTCGACTCCCTGTCTGTGACTGGCCCGAGGGCCTTCTGGGCTGTGAATTATTTGGTGCAGGCAGGTTTTTAGGCCCCCCCCATCTCCAAATCTAAAACGGGGGCAACCTTTACCTCTGCCACCTTGGTAGCAGCAGGGGTGCTGTTGGTTTTGGGGTTTTTCAGCGCGTTATTTTTATTTTCGATAGGCTTCTGCACCTCATAGATCCGGGTAGCCTGTCCAATGACCCAGTCTAAAAATCTTTTCTCATGAAAATCTCTCACGAGCTGGGTCATTATGTATTCGGGTAAGGCATGGAAAAACGTATTGATAAATTCTCTGCTATCTGTGCGCACCCTTCTGGTGGTCTGCGCAAAAGCACGTTTTAATTCTTGCACAAACATTTGTGGGGCCTGATCCTCCCCACATTGCAAATTGTAGGCTGCCTTGCGAGCCTCTTGAGGATTTCTGTGAACAGAAAAATGTTTCAAGATGGCCGCCTTAAGATGGACCATCTTAAATGATTTTGGTCCTCCAGCCCCGCAAAGAAACTGGAGTATTCTGGGGAGAATGTCCATTTGACGTACTGGATGCAGGTACTGCTGTCCTTCAAATGGAAAGTCTCCATCATTTGCTCATCGAGCTCCAAGTGTTCCCAAATGGAATACTTGGCGTTCTTATGATAAGGAGTGATGACACTCCTGATTGCCTTTATTTGTTTCAATGGGTCCTTAAGCAAGGCCCTTTTTTGCCTTATTGGCCTTTTTTGGTTCGGGTAACCCTGGTCCATTCATCCTCTGACTCAGAAGCACTGCTCCCAGAGGTGCCCGTCTGATCTTCCAGGTTTTCCCGGATTCTGCAAGCCTGGGAATGGCTGGCAGAATGTGGGGACCTGGTCTCCTGTGTCCTGAGACACTCAGAGGAGTCTTTAGATCCCTCCTTGCTACCAGGATTTGCTGGGTATCCCCCCACTGACCTAACTGGGCAGAGGTTTTCAGGATGCCCTTAATGGGCCTACTCTCCTGGGGTTTCCCACTAAATTGCACTGTGCTTGGGTGCCCATACCGGGATAGCCGCCCATCCATTCCTGGGAGGTACTGGCCTATGAGCCCCATACTTCTAGCTGGATAGTAATCTGCCATCCCCGTGGCCCTGGGCTCATGTGCGCGAGGGGACATGGGGGTGGCAGAGTCCAGGGACTGGGAGAGATGAAGGCCTCTGGTACTAGGGCTCCTGAGGTTATGCTCAGGAGTTTTTCTTTCCCAGCGAACCTCATCTCTATCCGCCCCTGCTTCCTGTTGCAATGCAAGAGCCTGCGCTTTCAGTTCCTCAGTTAAGGCCTTACTAGGCTCTATCAGTCTCTCCTGCATCGCTACCTGTTGCTGGAGCCTATCATTGTGCTGACAGAGAGACTCATTTTCTCTCTGTGCCTCCTGATTGGTCCTGGAGTACTGGGCCAGTCTCTGCTGCAGGAGGGTTACCTCCTGAGCTGTGTCCCTATTGGCATGCTCCTTTCTTACCAGAGCATCCTCCACCCTCCTGGTGTGCTCTAACAAGTTCTGGTGTTCTTTTTGGAGGTCACCCAGTCTCTGGAGGGCCAGGTGATTTTCTTCCATTTTCCTTTTTAAGTGGCAGACTTCCTGGCCTAAGGTATCCCTTTCCTGACTAAGAGCCTGCATCTGTGCCGCCAGGTTGTCCCTTTGCCTTTGGAAAGCACCAGCTTTCTGGCACTCCTGATCAAACTCTGCCTGGGTATCCAGGTCTTTCAGAATCAATTTATTGCTTTCCTATTTCTCTCTGTCTAATCAAATTTTCAGGGTGGCTACCTGCTCTGTGCATGCCCTGTTGAAGTCCAGTTGTTGCTTCAGCTTTTTCTGGCTCTGCAGAAGGGAGTCCAAACCTTCTTGGTACTCGTTCTGCAAGGCCAGAAATCTGGTATCCTGGTCCGCCTTTTCCTGTTGCAGCACATCCATATCCTCCTTTATTTTAGTGATGTACTGTCTGCTGTCCTTTTCTGACTCCTGGCTCCTGAGCAGCCTCTGCTCAGAAGAGTCCAGATCAGATTGGGCCTTCTCTAACGCCATCTGTTGCCTATTTGCCAGATCTTGGCCTTCAGCACATTTGTCCTGCATGGCTCCCATATATAGATACAAATATGCCGCTATCCTGGCAATCTTATTATGTTCATCTTTGGCTTTAGGAGCCATATATAGTTCACTCAGGGCCACATGTAGGGGAACCCTGATCTCCCCATATATCTGACCCTGTTTCAGCGACCTGTTGCGCGATTGCCTGCAACCAGACCGTTTGGTCCTGATGAGTCCACTCACCTCTCACAAATAGCTTATGTAAGAAGTGCTCTCTGGCTATTTTGATGTCTACCATTGTCGTCATTCTGGAATTTGAGTTCCTTCCTGATTTACAGAAGTTTGTATTTTATTTTTGCAAAACAGACCGTTTCCTTAGAGCGTTCCTTTGAGGAGTGCTTTACAGGGTAACACAGCGTGGTGATCCGACCGGATGTATGTCTCCTGTCAGTTAGCACACTGTATTAATCTGCACAAGTGATAACTCTAACCCAGAATATCCCGGCTCCGAGCCCCCACTTTTGAAAGCAATATTCAATCAACACTACAGCCAAGTCAATGCCTAGTCTGGGATGCTGAGGAAAACCCTTATTAATGTATTTTTATGTCTAGTTCAGTACTCTGGATGACAACCCTTGTATAACACCCCCTCTTAGAATCCCCCTGACCCCACTGAGCCAAGAAGTAGGTTTGTTTTGCAAATTAAAAGGTTTATTTGAGAATTTAAACAATATATATATATCACACTTTATAATAAACTAATATCTGATAGTACACTTAGACATATGATGTTGATCAACAATGGGTAATCTGGCACTAGCACACTTCTTTACAATCAATGAGGCGTTAGTATAGGATGGATAAAGTAACAGAAATACTTTTATGGTTTCAAATGGATGCAATGTTGAATGAAAATGCAGTACAGAAACTAACTGATATGGTTTCACAAGATATCATATGTTCACTTTTCCCCTGGTGGCAATTCACCCCCCACCCCTTATATGCAATGCAAGGAGATGGAAGTAACACATACAGTTCTCAGGAATGCAATCAAATACAATACGAAATTCAATTCCCACCCCAGCAAGCTTAGAGAAAACAGGTATGAGTTTTAAAACGCAGGCCCAAGTGCTTTGAATGTGGTGGCAGTGAAGTGAGAAATATGCTGAAAATGCTTTTAATTCCCTTTAGGAGGTTCAGGGTGAGCTCAGGCTCACTTTAGCAATGATTCAGGGATGGTTATTAAGAGGCAAACGAATTTTTAGCAAAGGAAAGCAAAAAGCTGCCATCTTTTTACAGGTAAAGAAATCAGGCCAAATCGCAAATCGCGGCAAAATTTGCGAGTGCGTGAATTGCGATTACGGCAAAAGTATAAGGACTAGCAAGTCGGTCTTAGGTGAGGGGCGTTGCCATGGGGGCCAAGTTTGCACCCTCTTTGGCTAACCTTTTTATGGCCTTCTATGAAGAAACGCATATCCTCAATCAAGTGCAATTTGTGTCAAATATTGTGATGTGGCGTCGTTATATTGACGATATTTTTCTAATTTGGAAGGGGTCTGAAGACTCTTTCACTGCTTTTTTAGGTCATGCTAACACCAATAGGTTTGGAATTCGCCTTACCGGCCTTTGTAACCCATGTGAAATTGATTTTCTGGATTTACATATTTTTCATGAAGGAAATAATGTACACACCAATACTTTTAGAAAACCTACTGAAGTTAATTCAATTTTGGCTGCCCAGAGCAACCACCAACGCGCCACCATTGATAACATCCCAATGGGTGAATTTCATAGGGCCAGACGTAATTGTACTTTATCTAGTGATTACAAAAGAGAATGCAATATCCTAAATCAACGCTTCCTCAATCGAGGGTATAAGAGTTCTGTTATCCATAAGGCATACTCTAAATGTACTCAAACTCATCAACGTGACCTCCTGACTAATGTGACTAGTTCAAAAGAGCATCCCCCATATATCTCATTAATCACTCCATTCACGAATGACTCCTCATTGCTATACAAAATGGTTGCCAAGCATTGGCATATTCTAAGACTTGACAAGGATTTACAACCATTTTTGACTCCGAAACCCAAATTTACTTTCACAAGATCACCTACGATCAAAAACATTGTGAGCCCTTCATTTTTTGATAACCAACCAAGGTCCTCCACGTGGTTACAACAACCGGGGGGTTTTCATAAATGTGGCAATTGTAACCAATGCCCTTGGGCTGTTAGTAAATACAAAACATTTTGTGATCATTTTGGAACTCAAATTGAAATACGTGATTTTATCAACTGCAAGACTACCTATGTGGACTATGCCATCATTTGTACCTGTGAGAAAGTGTATGTGGGTAGCACCATTCGTCAACTTCGTATCCGAATAAGGGAACATTTGTCCAGCCTCAAAATGCTTGAACCAAAGTCACCTTTGGCCGCTTACTGGCAAATGGAACACCAGCTGGATAATATTGCTGATTTGCGCTTTATTGGTCTGATGAAGGCTCATAAGGGGAAAAGGGGTGGCAACCTACAGCTGAAATTACGCCAAATGGAGGCAAAACTTATTTGTTTATTATGTTGTACCACACGGGGTCTAAATACAGACCACGAGATGTCTGTATTTCTATAATAATTTTGATATAAGAGTCATAATGGATGTTATGTTTTTTTTTTTTTTAAACAGTACTTGGAGTCGCACTTCGCCGGAGCCACTCGTGGGCACTAGCACCCATTAATTTTAACCTATTCTACTCCCATCTAAATACTTGATATGTCTTACCATTGCAATAGGTAGTTCCTTTGGTCCTCCTTTTTCTACTATAATTGTGATCTGACTTTTTCTTTCATATTTTGACACTGATTCTAATCGCTATTTCGAGTCCAGGCTATATAACATTTTTTGCTCAAGTATGAATTTATTCGGGAAATACTGTCTGTCTAACTCTGTGCTTATTAACTAATTTTTGATTTATCATTATTCAGGTACTAGCCTCTCATTATTGTTCTTCTTTGCATTCTTCCAATATGATGTTTCTGTCGGCTTAGCTTTAATTTTACGCTCAATTCAGTTGTTTACAACTTACGTCATCAAGGCGACGTCAAATGCGTGCAACGCTACGGACGTCACCGCTGTGACGTCGGCTGCTTCTCTTCTACTTCTCCTTTACCTTTTTATTACTATTCGGGTACCAGCCTCTTATTATTAGTCTTTTTTGTACTCTCCCAGCATGATGGCTTAGTTTTAATCTTACTTTCAATTCAGTTGTTTGTTTACAACTGACGTCATTCACGCGACGCCAGATGCGTGCGACGCAACCAACGTCACTGCTGTGACGTTGATTGCCTTTCCTTCATTTCTCTCTAAACTTTTGTTTGGACGGCTGCTTTGGGGATTTCCTCTGTAATTGTGAACGCTCGATCTAGCGAGTAAGTTTGGTTCTTTGTTGCTCAGTATTAGGTAAATTGATTCTATCTAATCTGGCTGTAGTACTTAGCTACTTTGTTGATTTTTTCTAGGTTATATATTGGTTACGGCCATTACGGCATGGACTTAATTTCTGAATGTGACATCAGCGTGATAATTACAACGTCCTGTTCTTTGTGGTATGTGGACTCGAATACTCTGATTTATAATTCATACTTCCATACAATTGTTAGAACCGCTTCTTATGCCGTGCCATCTATTTGACACTGATGATTGTTTTACACAGGGATTTCCCATCATTGACTTTCTCGATATATTTCATTTGCCTGTGGTAAGTTTAGTTTATTACTTGCATTCTATTTTTTCCATTGGATACTGGCTTCTGGCCAATCTGTGGCCATTCCCTTTGGTGCCGAATAGACCTCTACTTCACTGTTTGCATGGGTGATATGTGCACACCATGCATGATTGGGGTCTCCGGTGTTGTTGCGCACAGTTCAAGAGAAATTTTGTGGTTTTTTTTGTTCCTCTATACCCGGAGTGATGTATTCTTTAACTGCTAAAGCATGTATATCTTCTGTTTTGTTTTATCATTTGCAACTGCCTGTGCTTCTGCTTGTTCCACCCTTCAACCATGGTTTACGGTATGCCAATGATTATTTTTTTTATTTTTTTTTTATTATACAATGTGTTGTGTTATTCGGTCTTATTTTAATCACTATCTAATGTAATGTGATACGGCTTGAATTTGTTCTAATTTAATGTGATTGTAACATTTTTGGATTTTGCTTTTGTTATGAAATATCAATGTTGCATATAACTACTAAGCCTTGAAAACGACCTGCGTGTCGAAACACGTGTCGGCTGTTCCTGCTACAATTAACGCATCAACTGTACTACTAGTGTTCCTTATTTATATAGTGTTTAGCGCATCTCCACCTCAACTCCCATTTTGTAATAGATTTCCAATTAACCCACAGTCTCTTGAAGTCCCAATTGTCACAGAAGGCTGATTAGCTTCTGAAGTAGCAGTTCTCCTGTCAAAGTTTAAACCGCTAGCGCCGCCTTGAGTCCAAAGCGGGTACTGCATGCATTATTTTTTGGATCAGTCTTGAATTAATGCATTTCAAACAAGAGATTTTACATGGAAGTATATTATCCAGGTTCAGCACATGGCACTGGTGTGGTTCTGCAGTAAAATAATGTTGTGCCCATAATTTAGCCATATTTGACCTGAAGAAAATGAATTCCCAATAGTTATGGGTTGCTTTTGGCAATCAGCATTGCCCCTTTTGCAATGGTTTCAGGCTACTGTGTGTAGCCCAATGGTGGTTTTAGGCAGTGCCCTTCTGTGCCCACAACATAGGCAAAAATGGGTGGCAGCCTATTCTTCATGCATTTCCCTGTGCATTTTCTGGGAAGTTCTGGCCGTCATGATGTTTTCAATGCCAGTAAGGCACAGATTTTGTGGTAGGGCTTGGATGCATGGGTAAAAACATCCCACATTCTCTTTACCGGCACCTCAACCCACAACCAAACAAAGCTCCAAACCATTCAAAATAACACCTTATGAGCCGCCCTTAACCTGCCCAGATCAGAGCACATGTCTGCCGCCCACAAGGCTGTACACTGCTCCCCATCCGGGAAAACGTTCTATTCAAGACCTTATCCATCACTCACAGATTCATCTCTAATTCAGGCCCACCCTACCTTACACAAAGAGTCACAGAATTCCACTCAACCAGGCCCATCAGAACTCCCTACACACAAAGACTAGTCCAACCAAAATTCAAACACGCTATAAAAGCAGGCGGCTCAAGCTTCCCAGTCATGGCACCGAATCAATGCAATGCCCTCCCTTTCAAGCTAAGATCAGAGGACTCCTACTGGACTTTCCGCAAAGCCCTCAAGACATGGCTCTTCAAGTAACCTTAAGGCCAATTGTAACGTCTGCTACCTGCATCTATCTCGATATTGCGGTGCCTAGGTCTGTAACTATGTATGATTTCTACCTCTGCCTACCTTCTTCATGTAACTGGTTTACCTAGCGCCCTGATGCCTGAGGGCTTGTGCACGCTATATTCATGAATAAATAATGTACTCAGACAGGCCAATGGATTTTGTGAAGTCTCACCTGGCTCTAGAACTGGGTGTCCAGTCCATCAATACAGTCACTGTGTGTAGCATACCCACTAAAGGCTCCCCCGTTGATGTCATCTGGCCTTCAGTACGTGGGCCTACCCCGGTACCAACGGCGTGGGCATAGTGGACTGGTCAGCCAGCTTCTCATTTCAGTGCTACTTAATTTCCACCCAGCTCTTCTTTACCACATTTGGGGAACTTTGGGCAACACCATGGGCATTAATGTTAGATGTTCATTCTGTCCTTAACGTGTGCTGCACAGTGCAGGAGAAATTGCGATGCTTCCCTTTCTGCCACAATTATTATACCATGGGATCTTAGCCAGACATCTACAGACCTTTTACTGTGCTTTTTATTCTAGGTGTGCGTTCATCTCTTGGCATAACCCAAAATAAAACCAGAAACAACTAATAATCACCACACACTTTCACAGTTATGTACTTTTATATTCACTCATCAGACAGAGCAGATAGACAATCAAACCAGTTCATATTTGGCAAACATGGAAACATTTGCAGAAAGTTTTTGCATTGGACACATGTGAGAATAAAAGAAAACACACTCTATAACAACAATCACTTTGCATTGGTTCAGCATTGCAATTCAAATGCATATAATTTCCCCCTAACCTGAGACATCCTAACTGGCACTCTTTGGCTATGAAAGCAAAGCACTAAGAATACAGTTTCAGCTCTCAGTTATTGCCCTACCCTTGCCCAACGTTGGATTAGTAGCAAGATTATGAGATTATGAGATTGTAATATTATGAGATTATGACCCCCTCTGTGTGAATGAAGAAACCCACAACTAATACTTTGGATTCTAGCTACTTTGCTAACCTTTTGGATTAAAGGATTAAAATGGTACTGCCTTACGTGTTCAGTCTGACACTTTACAAATTAAAAGACCCCGCAGAAGGAGTCCTAATTGATTGTTGACCTATTTATACTCACAAAGGGCTCTCTGCCTTTTCAGGAGTGATTGTCTCTCCCTTAACTCGCCAGGCCCTTCCTGCAGGCAAGCACGATTCAGTCTGTTTCTGCCAGGACACTGCCCCAGATTCGAAAACACAGCTTTCGAGGAACACTCTCTGCAGCTGTGCACTCCAGACAGCTATGCTGGAGAGCCCCTCCTTTCAGCCAGCAGTCTCGACCTTTCACCAGGAAAACAACAAAAAGCATCACCTCTCTCTCACCAGACAGCTGGAAGACCAAAAGCCCCCTTCCTCCTTTCTTCTTCTTTTAAAACTCTCAGTGGGAACTGCTTCTTGACATATGTCTCTGTACATTTTCCTTACCATTTTCTCTGCCTCTTCCATGGTGTCTTCTGTCACACCATGTGCCAGAGCTTCGAGCACCCATCCTGCCACCTCTGATTCTGCTTGTGTAATTTTCCAGCCTCTGGTTTAAATGACCATTGGATAGTATTCTCCATAACACAAACTCCCGATAATGATTTTATTTTTCATACTTTTATTCGGTTTAAATACTTCAAGTTTCATAAAACAATGAATACCTGTAAAAATATCAAATACAGCTCAGTAAATTATTATATGCATTATTCCTGTTAGAGGGAGTACATAGATAATTACACAGGGTAATAAAAATGCAAGTCAATCAATACAATCAATACAAATTAAACAAATTACATTAAACGCTCTCAGTTCCAGGCGAAGGGTGAGTATGAGTATGCAAAATATTACTTGGCTTAAAGTTACCCAGCTTTAGGAATATAAAATAAGGTAACCTCCATAGAGCAATACTTCATAATGATATTGCTTTAGGGCTACTGGGAAGTTGACGCAGTAATGGCCAAGGAGAGTAGATGCTCACAGCCACTGGCACTTTGATGTCATTAACCATAATACCAAAGCCATCTTTTGAAATTAGCTTTCTTAACAACCATGCCCTGAAAATGTAACGTGCAGTCCCAAATACCACCTGAGGGAGCAAGCATTCTCTTAAGTTCCTAGTGGCAGAAATTGTGTGTCGAATACCTGCGTTATTCAGGATACGGCACAGGTACAGTCCCCTCAGGCTATGAGGTTTTTTTTTAACATATTAATAGAAAGTGCATAATGCTTTCTGGGTGGGAACCACACATTGGGCAGAGGTCATAGAACCTCCACTGCCATCTCCTGGTCATACATGCCACTGGTAGGACTCCAAACCTAAATCTAACACAGAGAGAGTTCTCCCTTGGCGAGAGAATAGTGTCCAGGTAACTCTTAAACCTAATATTGCATCTTCCTTCCTGTCCCTGTCCCGCACAATTAATGTTTATTTGGTTTAGTTTAGGGTAACTGGAGGGAAAACCCCCAATATTACGACTTCGTATTGGCAAATAATCGGTAACAAAGGAAGTGTCCTTAGTTTCTTCTGCACAGGATGTGCATCTATTCAGAGAGGCGGTCAGTGGCTGTTAATTCCATCTCTCAGCAAAAAAAGAGAAGAAAAGAGATATTCATTTAGGCTTTTGTCAAATACAATGTACAGGAGTGATCATTATTTTCCTTCTTCAACATTGTTTCTATTGTAGTTATTTCTCATTTCTTTTTTATTGGTCACTGTCAAGAGGCACCATTTGTGTCCTCAATTTTCCTTAAAATAACACAAACCATAAGAAACTTAACAGACAAAGTGAGTGTAAACATGAATAAAGCTCCCAGCTTGTGTGTGTACATAGGTTTAGCAGACAAATCTGACTCCTGGTTTTTAACATGAAGCAACACAGGAAATGTACAATGGAGCCTCTGATGTAAACTGAAGAAACATAGATGCATCTATAAATCACATCCCAAATCTGTGTTCATATGTGATGTAGTCCATTCTGTTCAAACGGAGGTTTAGTATGGATCTCGCCTCCTGGTTTAGATGGAGGTGGACATAGCTATTGGGTCAGAGTGGCCCAACCCTAGTCTAGCAGAGTGGATGCAATGGTCATCTGATCCAACCTTGGCCACGGTCTATTAGGACACTTCCTTTGTTCCCTATAGTATGATTTGGCACCCTTAGCTGCTCTTTCTGCACAAATGCAAATACCTGTTGCAAATGCTTCCTCAATTCTTCCACATACTCGTGAATTGTGGATGCATTTACTAAGACTTGCTCATTGGTCCGGTAGAACAAATGTTGGGGAAGTACCACCCTCCTGCGTGTGATAATTTCAGGTGGACTGAGATTTGTAGATTTGGATGGTGTTGCTCTAATGGTCACCAGTATTAAAGAAAGCCGAAAATCCCAAATAGACCCTGCTTTAGCTACAACATTTTTAAGTATGTCAACTATTGATCCGTTGCATCTTTCCAGCACACCACTGGCGGATGGCCAATACGAAATATGTAACTTCCTCTTTACCACCATAATGTGCCCCATCTTAGTCAGCACTGCACTGGTAAAATTACTTCCACAGCCTGACTCTATTCTCTGAGGCAATCCAAACTTGGAAAATATGTAATTCACCAGAATATGTAATTCATCAACAAGGTCTGTGCACTGCAGTCAGGAGCAGGTATACATTCTAACCATTTTGACATCAAACATGTAACTGTTAGCATGTACTTGTTTCCCTGTGATGACCTTTGGACTGGGCCCATGAAATCGATATGTAAATCTGACGAGGGAAGTGTCAAACCTCTCTTCATTAACGGTGCTCTTTGTGTTGGGGAGGCAGGCTGGATTTACGCACATATTAAACACCCTCGGGTATACAATTCCACAACCTGGGATGTATGCAGCCAGACGCATATTCTTTGAATATTTCCAATGTTTGCTGTGAACCTCAATGCCTCGCTGCTATCCCATCCTGGGCGTGATGTAACATTAACCCCCGAAATGACACAGGGACTCCCCATTGGCTATGACCTCAAAATTTATTTTCGGACGAATTTTGCGTCTTGCAGCTGAAATTCCTTTTTATTCTTCATCATCACCCTCAATTCCTCTTCCCTTGCAGTCTTCCTCTGTTAATGGGTTCTTTTCTGCATCTGACACATGATTGTACAACCTACGATTGGGTCTTCTTTTTGTGCTTTAATCAAATCCTGATTCGTGTGTCAGAGATCCACTGAACTACTGGTTGATTAGTTGTCGCTTGAGATTTGGAATGTGTCACCACGTCTACTTGAGTCTCACAGAGCAAATGTTAAATTCAAAACAATTCCCCCACAACTGCCCACATTTTGGCTAACTGATCAGCCTTATAATTTGCTTCCTTATCTTCTGGTGTTTTGGAGTACCCTCTTATTTTCCTCCAATGAATTTCTATCTCATTCTCTGAAACAAGAGTTTTGATGGCCTGAATCAGCTTTCCATGCTTGAGCGTTTTTTTGTTACAAGTGACCATCCCTCTCAGCTTCCATCCCGGTAAGTATACATCAAAACTATTACGAAATTAGGCAGAATTAGTACCCAGCGAGGGGGGTGTTATGGCCTCCCAGTCAATGGGGATGCTCAGAATGCCGGCGTTACCAGATGGTAATCCCCCTGCCCTGAGCACCCTCATTGCTGGCGGCTGCCTATCTCCCCTCACTGGGGACTGAGGTAACTTCCTCTATACTCCCCTCTACCTACCCCCTCCCCCACATTTCCCTTCCCTCCCTACCTCCCTCCACTTACCTGCTTTTTGGGAGCAGATGCGCTGAAAACACTTCTGTCTCCAGCACGTCCACTCCCAATCTGCGACAGGCCACTTTTGTGTTGTTTACTTTTTTCCTAATATTTGAATGGTCACCATGGAAAGGGAGAACAGACTACTTGTAGTTCCTTCTCCCTTTCCATGAGGGACATTTTGTTTGTTTACTTTTTTGTTTTGTTTTCAATGGCCGGCATGGAAAGGGAAAACGGACTTTGTTTTACCTTCCTAGGCGGCCATGTTTTGCACTTTTTATATTTGTTTCTGTTGCAAAATGCTGGAGCATTTCGCAACAGAAAGAAAATGCTTTTACAGGCCGGGGTACAAATAGCAATAAGACCCTTGTGGGGGGGTATTACCACTGCAGGACCCTGGAGCATTACCTGAAGTTGTAATGCCCCCCCCTGCTCGGGGCTTATTGCTTAATTGGTAACCAACAGTATTTATTTTAATTTGTTTTCTACTGATGTGGACATTGCTTTGAAAATTGCAACCAATTCTGCTACCTGACTATTCCTGGGACCTATCCTCATGCTCACTGATGGCATGCCTTCACCTTTGACCCACACATTCCTGATTCCTGCGACCAATTCCTTTTCAGGGTCATTACTCATGTGGCATACACACCCATCCACATGTACAGTTGAAGGACTTCTACATCTTTCTTCATCAAAGGTCGTGTGTGGTGATTGTTCAAATTCAATCAAATCTGTTTCTAATTATGTACTATCTGTAGTACCTAAACATGCACAGTGATGGAATTCTGCCAGCCCCTGAACCACAGGACCCAGGGGCTCATGATGAAATTCTTGATTGGGCTCAATTTCCTGATCTGATTCTTTTACTCTGTAAAAATTGCAGTGGTTGATGAGTCGTCCCAACAATCACCTGCTACTCTTGAAAAATGGGACAGAAATGTTGCAATGCCCAAAAAGTCATCAATAGTGCTTTTTCACATTAACATAAAATTTGGTTTCCACTTGTGATAATGCTTTGCTGACACATGCAATGCTCTTGTGATTCAAATCATGCTTTTGATACAAGACCACTGACATGCATAGGTCTGTGAACCCTATTTCTTGGAAGAAATCCTGATTCCTCTTTGGATAGGCCAAACATGGGGCCCTTACTAAACATTCATTCAACTTGGCCACTGTCTCACGTTGTTCCTGTTCCCACGTCTAGGGCACACCCTGTTTCAGTAACTTATTCAATGGTTGTGTAATTTCTGCATAGTCTTCAATGAATTTCCTATTGTAACTTGTCATTCCTAAAAAGCTCTTCAAATCCTTCAGACTTGTGGAATCCTTCAACTTTTGTATGGCTTCCATCTTTATCTTCTGTGGGTTTAATCCCTGGTCTGTGACTTCATGTCCCAAGAAATGTATCATTTTCCTCCACCACTGCGCCTTTTGCAATGATCCCTTTGACCCACCCTTTTGCAGTACATGTCTGATTTTACTGAAATTGATTTTTTTGCCTTCATTCTTAATCAGGACATCATCCACATAAACCGTAGTTCTTCTCTCTGCTGCACGCAGAAGTGCTTTATTCAGGAAAATTCTAAACTCACTCCCACTATTGATGAAGCCAAAGGGGGTTATTTTCCATGCATACTGTTTCCCTTGGAAGGTAAATGCAAATAGTATGTCCTTTGCTAAAGGCACACACCAATACCCAGCTGTCAGATCTAAAGTAGTAAAAGCCTTTGACCCTTGGATTTGTGCAAGGCCTTAGTCAATGAATGGGAGGGGCCATAATGACACAGGTACCCTCTTGTTCAGTTTTCTCATGTCTGCACATAACCGTCACTGACCATTGGGCTTCAATACGCCTAATCTAGACATGTTCGAGGTAATGTTAATGGGTCTAATGATTTCTGTGGAGTCTAAAGTTTTGATTATTACTGCCAAAGACTCTAAACAGGCCAAGAGTAGTCTATATTGTCACACAAAGACAGGTTGCCTACCATAACCTTCTGGCAATGTAGCAATATGCAGATCAGTATGCCCACAATCATAGGCTTACCAGGCAAATACATCCTTACATTCTAAGAATATTTTCCTGAATTGGTCTTTTCCCAACTCATTTGTGCATTCATCCGCAGCTTGGACTTGTTCCTCTATCATTTTCCAAAATTCAGGAAAATACTCCAGAGGAATCTCTGTGCTTTCTTCTAATTGTGTGGCAGTATTTCTTTGGATAGATGCCACTCTCAAGTATCTTGGCATTTCAGCCTCCACCTCAATTTGCTGTTTTTCTTCTGTTTCCTTTTCATCCACCTTGAATAGAATGCAATCATCCTGGTGATGACAAATCACATATTTTAGTTCATAAGGATACATTGGGCCTCATTACGACCAAGGCGGTCTGGAAATAACGGTGGCGGTAAACCCGCCACCACTGTTGTTTCCGGACCGCCTGAGTCCGATCCCTGCAGGCGGGAGGTGATGTTCCCGCCAGGTCTGACCTGGCGGGTTTAACACCTCCCGCATGCAGGCGGACGAGGAAACACTGGCAGCATTACGAGATGCTGCCGGTGTTTCCATGATCCCCATTTCCATCGAGTCCCATAGGACTCAATGGGAATGGGGATTTACACCATTCCTCCTCCGTGATTCCCGGAAAACCGGGGTTGTAATGCCCCGGTAATTCCGGGAATCACGGAGGCGGAATGGTAATACGAGTCCGGCGTTAACCAGGCGGTTCATGAGGCCCACTGACTGAATTCTGAAGATCCCTTTTAATTTGGAGTCTAAAGACTAAGGTAGTTCACCTCGTGAAGTGACATAGCTTTCAGGAATATTCCATATAACTGCATTGTTTAAATCCTCAGTGTAATAAAATGGTTGCTTTGCCATCCCTAATGGTGTACCTTCCTTCAAGTAAATATCCTGGCATCCTTTGTTATCCACTAATATCCGTATGGGAACCTCCCCAACTTCTACCAAGGGTGTGTATTCACATTCTTGACTCTGCTGTCTCATGGATTCATTGGGACACACCAATGCATTGGGCTTCATAATCTTGTGTCCCCTTCTGGATTTCAATGATACTGTAAACTGCCTTTTGAATGCAGGAATAGTAACATCTTTCTTTACTTGAAGTCCAACTGCACATGGCATCATTTGGATCCTATTTTCAATTTTTGCGTGCATATCCCCACAATGTTATGTCCCAAATCCGAGCTATCTAATACAAATATTTGTTAACTTTTTATTTAAAAACTTGGTATATCTTTCCTGTCAAGCATTTGTTTGAACGCTCTCTCATTAATGAAACTTCTGTTCTAGGTCAAACACTGCCGCACTCATTTCCGGATGCCCATTCATGTGCACTGGTATACATGCCTGACCTTCATTCATGTGTATCTCGGCAAGGGCCGAAACATATTTTTCCTGATCTGACATTGTAGCATCACCTTGTTTAAAATCTTCATCACTTCTTTAGAATCATAATGTGTTTTCATCCACTTGTGTTTGTCAGTTTCTCTTGGAATCTAGATGAATCTCCAATGTCTGCTTTTCTTTTTCTGCCCTGCATTTCATCCTAGATTATGAGAATGGCAGTGACACTAGGTGCACAGCCATTTTGAAGATATACCCCTAACGCTCTCTCTGACTTGGCAATGATGTGGCATTCTTTTGCATTTCTTACATGGCTCACCACTTTTTGATGCTTCAGGGGCTTCTTGGCCAAAGACCATAGAACCAATTAGTGGTGACAGTCTCTTCAGTCTCTTCAGACAATTTGTGCCTAATATAAATGGTGTCTCCTCAATCAGCGTGACCACCACATATTGTCTCAATCTATGTTTCCCTACTTTGATGTTAACTTCAGACACATGTCTGTATAACAGATAAATATATAAACTTTTTCAGTGAAAAAAAATAATGAAAACTTGTCAAATCTAGTTCTATTTTTTAACGGGGGCTTCCCCCAAACTCCCTCTTTCCCCAGCTTTATTAACCCCCAAGCTCCCAACACACGTAATCCCTTACCATACCCCATATATACTTGTAACCAACGATTTGACATTTTTTGTCATTATTTATTTTTCAATGAAAAAAATATTTGTTATTTATTTTTCGTTATAATCACTGTATACCGACATTTTTGCACAGGGCCCTCAATCTGTCTTAAATGTTTTGTTGCTAAGCGCTTTGAAATACATTGTGCATAGGTGCTATATAAATAAACTATCATATCATATCTCCCTTCATTTATACTATGCACAGGCATCAGAATTGGGGAACATGTTAACCAACATGGGGCTCACCCAGTGCGCGGACGAAACTACACATATAAAAGGCAACATACTAGAATGGATTGCGATATACAATATCCTACTAAGTAAACTGAAGATTACACCCTGCCCTTGGTCCGACCACTTTTTAATGCATTTCACTATACACTGTCCCAATAAAATGAAGCCACTAGCAGAGGCTTAAACCTGTATCACTTCTAGAAATGTTGGGAAGGTGAAGCCAGAGAATATGTACCCCTTATAAAGAATCTCCCCAATATGCACTCTGCTGACCAATTAACCACATCCTATCAAAAGTCGACAGAAAATGCTATGAATGCACTAGCTCCATTTAAAACTAAACTGGTGGCACCCAATAAAAGTAAGACATGATTCTCTCCTGAGCTGAGGTCCCTTAGAACGTGTAAAAGGAAATGTTTCTATTTATGGAAACACTCCCAATTAGATAGTGACAAATTATTATATAGCTGTAGTGCCAAAAAATATAAAATGGCGGTGATGCAGGCTAAAAAGGACTCATTTGAATCTAGAATAGAGAAGGCACAACATGACTCTAGGGAACTATTCACATTTCTGAATGAATTGGAAAAACCCTTGGATAACACTCCTGAAAAGTTAGTCAAAGAGAAAGCCTGGTGAACCTCAATCCAGGATGAATTGCTAAAGAAATTAAAGGGCATAAAATGTAAAATCCAGAAGGATAGGTCAAAGATCGATCCGATAGACACGAGATTTTGTGACGGCTGTACAGGTGATTATAGCGTTTCCACAAAAACCACCTATCCCCACTTTTAATTTTAGAACAATAACGGGAGAAGAACTCAGTATGATTTTAAGCAAGCTCAAACCGATGAAGTGTAAGGGAGATATTTGCCCAGTAGTGCTGGTAAAGGCAGACTCTCTTCTTAGCATTCTTACAAAAATTGTGAACACTTCACTGAATGAATGCCATGTGCCCAGGGATCTCAAAAGTGTATCAATAACTCTGCTCATAGAAAAACCTGGTTTAGACCTAGATATACCAGACAACTATAGACCTATCATGAATTCCCCATTTTTGCTGAAGATATTGGACAGGGTTGCCTACCAGCAAATATTGGAACACCTGAAAAAACACAATGGGCCTCATTACACGTACCGGTACCGGTATTTTACCGGTACCGGTAAATCCTTACCGCCTTACTACAAGGTCCCTTTGCAGGATGGGGAATTTAACGCCTGCTTTTTGCAGGTGTTAAAAACCAACCCGCAAAGGGACCAGTGTAGCTAATTACGGTACTGCAATTTGCAGTACCGTAATTAGCGCCTTTCCCATTCCCATAGAGCCCTATGGGGCAAAAATGGGAATGGGGAAGGGCAATGGTGGAAGGGGGAATTACCGCCCCGCCAACCTTGGAATAGGGCGGTAATACCCCTTTCCAACAAGGCGGTGCCAGTATTTTACCGGCATGAACCATGGCGCTAATAGCGCCATGGTTTACCGCCTACCGTGTAATGAGGCCCAATGTCCTTAATAAATGGCAGTCAGGCTCCAGACCAGGTTTTGGCACTGACCTGCCATTCCTGGATTTGAAGATGAATATGTTGCATAACATGAATAACGGCCAACCTGTGCTGCTGATGATATTAAATCTGTCAGCCACTTTTGATTTGGTGGAACACTCTCTCCTATTGCATAGATTGAAGGAAGTTGCCAACTTTAGTGAAGATGGCATGCATATGCTCCTTCCTGGAGGGGAGATCGGTTAGGGTCTGCAGTCAAGATGCAGAAGCCTGTCCAGTCCCTCTACCACAGGGTGCCTGTTTGTCGCCATCTCTGCACAATATTTTCACACCCCCTATGTCAACTCTTTGCTTTTTTAACTATGCCGATGATACGCAGTGCATCATCTTCCTATCAGGCAACTATGTCGAGGATACGTGGGTAATGAAGGAGATATTTGATCTCATTCAAAGGTGGAAGGAGGAGAATGGACTTGCATTAAATCACGATAAAACTGAACTTACGATCATAGGTACGAGTCTCAGAATTGCCAGGCTAGGAAGTGAATATTCAGAGTTTTGTATAGCAGTTTGTAAAATTCCTGCCAAAAGGAAGATTAAAACACTTGGAGTTTATCTTGATCAAACCCATAATATGAGAATGCACGTGAGCAATCTGGTGTCTACCTCATCCTTTTATGAGACTCTTGTCTCATATAAGACCATACCTGTCCATCAAGAGCTATAATAGGCTGTTCTCGCAATTGTTGGACTCAAAAACATGATCACATTTCAGAAGCAAGCATGGGTTTACACTGGCTCCCAGTGGAAGACACGATCCACTTCCGTATGCTTACTATATTGCACAAATGCATAGAGGGCTCAAACCCACAATATCTAGTAGAAATGATTACTAAGAAGCCTGTGGTTAAAAATCTGAGATCCGATCATTCAAACTTGTTGGTGGTACCTATAGCTAAACTGGCAAAAGCCAATAAGTGTGCCTTCTACACAGCACCTTATTTTTCCTTTTTTTTTGTTTGTGAGGTCCGGATGCCAAAGGACCTTTTTCAGACGGATAGCTCCAGGACAAAGTAACTCTGAACTAATAACAAACAACAGATGACACTGATTACAGTATAAAGTACTGTGGCGCCCACCTATACTTTGTATTTCTACACAGCAGTGCCCAGACTATGGAACTCATTCCTGCCTGAGCTCAGAAGGGAAAAATCCCTGGATAAATTTAAGAAGAAACTAAAGACGTACCTTTTTAAGTAACCCCCTTCTACCAAGTGGTTTTGCAGGTATTTTAGCTCAGCTTTATGTGTTGCCTATCGTTTGTTTGTTTTTTTCCTTTTAGGTATCATCGTCTGCACCCGTATGCCTTCAGGCCCGTTTGGCTTGCGCGGTATAAATGAAAGAAAGTAAAGTATCCAGCATTTTCCCTGACATAACAGTAGCCTATGCACCTGCGTCCACCATTGCAAACACATTGAATTTCTCTTCCACTGTGATAGGAGCATAATATCTATCTTCGCATTCTTCAAGTGCATGTAGGAAATGTGAATTGTTACTGATCGCAGGGCTGATTTTCCTTAGCCTGCCTGGCTATTTGCCAAACAAAGGTGCATGTAGAATGATACCCCCACCCCCCCTTTTGCCCATTTCATTTTCAACTTCCCTGTTTATTTTTCTGCCCTGAGGTTCCATTTGAAGCTTTGCTATTGATTGGTCTGCCTGCATAGTGGGCCCACCTGACTTCTCATCCAATTCCTTACCTGCTTTCTCCACATTGTTTTGATTATCTTTAGTTACCTTCCCTCTAGAGCATGACTAAGCTGTTTTTTTATAAACATATTCTTCATGTGGTAGAATATCAATATTGTGTGTTTAGAACTCACCTTGAACTTGTACTTTACCTGTTAATTACACCTCGTTGAAAATCTGTGGCTCGGAATATTCCTCTGGGGACCCACCTGCAAGTGTCCTTTGAGGAGTTGTTATCTCTGTGGAGATATGAACATCATTAGATTCATCAGGTAATGAAACCCCTTCACTTGTTTTTGTATTTTCCTTAGTCATTTCATCTAGTTCTGTTTCATTTATTTCTGGTGTGTTCAGTGCACCATTAACCATGTGACGACCCATTTTATCACTGCCTATTAATTGTTCATTCGTATGCTCGTCATTCTTTTCATGTTCAATATGTTTCTTTTTAAACTGCCTTTTACCCCAGTGTTCTTTGGGTTCGATTTGTGCATTTTTCTTTTCCTTTTCCCCTGGCTTAACACACTTGAATGGAGTCAATACTTTGGTTGAACTCCTTTCTTGTGTGTGTTTTTTATTTCCTATGTCATCACCATCTTGTTTCCCTAACACTAAGTCACTGAGCGCCTCTGTGTGATTAGCCAATGGTGAATCATTTTTACCTCATGTTTGCCAGATTAGTCATTTGCAGGTTCCTTGAGGAACATCACTCTTCTTCTGTTGCTGAAACGTTTGACCAGTGCATAGCCTTCCTATTTGATCTGCCAGCATTTCTACTTGTGCTTCTAGGCATCTTTCTTGATCCCTATAATCACACAACTGGGTTATAGGCCTGTACTGTTGGATCCAAACTGCTCTGTCCTGTTTTGGTTGAATTCCATTAGTGTTTCCACTGAACTCCCTTGACAGAGGAGGTGGAAAACATGGGGTTGGTCTCTGTTCATAATCCCCTTGTGCTGGAGCCTGAACATAGGGGCAGGGACTATAGGTCACATTATGTCTTTCATTCAGTTGATAATGTTCCCTTTGTTGATTCCCATTTCCAATGAACCTAGCCACATATGTTGGCACCACCTGATTACCATTCCTATATATCGTTGTAGCAGGTTTAAATCTACCTTGTGCTCCCAACACCTGGTATGGCCCAGTATGTGATGGAATTGGTGTATTAGTTGATCCTGCCATACTGTACCGAAATCCAACGCATGGGGAGTTGTTAAGTTACCAACGTCTGATGTAGGTATTCCTCTGACTAGGATCTGTTGATTGAAAAACTGTATTTGTGATGTTGTCCTTCCTTGAGTCATCCCCTACTATTCTGACTTTGCATTGTGTCACTTTTTATTTGGTCTGTCTCCAGTGCCATATTTCTCCCTGACCTAATTACTGAAACTGCAGGAAACGTTTTTGTCTCTTTTGTTTTATGCTTTGACTTCTTGCACTTACTTTCATTGTGAGAAACAACCTGTCATATTTTCATGGCCTGGTCCAGAATCCAATGCATCCTTGTTCACTTGAGAATTTGCGGGTGACCTGAGATATCACCTCTGTGTGGAGACCATGAAAGAATGTGTTTTGAACTTGACCGAGCTAACATCACAATTCATATCAAACCTCATAAATGTCCTTTTTAATGTTTGTAGGAATTGTTTAGGGCATTCATGTGGGCCTGCAGATAACTCATAGGCTGCCTTTTTAGCCTCCTGGACTGATTTATAGAGCGAAAAGAATCTCCTGACCTCCTGCTGATAATCATCCCATGCTAAAATGTTTTGCTCATTGAGACTTCGCATAAAACCAGTAGGCGCTTGGTCAATTGTTAACTATAAGAAACAGATATACTGTTCCTTTGGGATTTTTAATCTCTGATATATTTGCACAACCACTTCTATATGTTCTTCTATTGATACATTTGAATCCTTTTTAAAGAGCTTTACTAGCCCTTGAAGCGATTTCATAATCTTAAGTGGGTCAAAACCCTAATTTTCTTGTGAACAGTAATTCTGTGTGCTCGTCTCTCTCTCCCTCCAGTGCAGTAGGCCCTCTGATTCTGTTGTATGGCTCTCTCCCTTCCTACATTATCTGTTCTCTCAGATATTAGAAGCTGTCCAGTTCCTAGTAAGCATGCCTCGCCTCGCTCAGTTCCCAGACTGTGGCTTGGTGCAGGTCCATCAAGTGAGAAGTTCTGCGGGCCACAATGCTGTAAATGCAAAACCTGTCCCCTCAAATCTGAATTTTGCTGCTTTTATTCTCTGAGCTGTGAATGCAATATCTGCATCTCTTCATAACATGTGCACTATTCTTTCCGCAGTTTTATGATTAAACGGTTCATTCCTGTGACCTGTCCTTTGTAATTGGTGATTACTTCCAGACTCATATCTCCCTCTGACATTAACTAGCGAGTTCGCTTTCTAAAAATTGTATATACCCGGCGGACTGTCTAATACATTTATGCAATGATTCAATTTCTGCCAATGTGATGTCCCTATCCATTCAAACCTGCTCTAATTCCCCTTTTAAATAGTTAAGCTCTTTCAAATGTTCCTCAACTTGCTTCCTCTTAAGTTCTAATTCAGTTTGCAACACTTCAAAGTGCTGTGGGTTTGCATGTAATTGTGACAACTGAACCATCAATTCATCTCATCTAGCTTGCAATTGCGAAAGTGGTGACTGCCCCTCATCTGATGCATCTTCTATCTGAGACAATTCTTTACGTAATTCTATCAATTCCCCAAGACATCTTAGCATATTATTTTCATCATCCCTTCTGATTTCTAGTACCCCATGCAGGTGAAACCAAAGTTTTGCACTTAACCTGATAAGGAAAACTTTTTGAGATTTATTTTCATAGAAATCAAGAAGTTTGGTCAGACACGTGTGTAATACTGTACCCTCTTAAAAATAACTTTCAGGTTCCTCTGCTCCTATATCGGCAACTATCCGTTAGTTATAATACTGGTGCATCAGGGAAAAGCATGTTGGTAGGGACCTGACCTCACAGCTGGCCCACAGCACACCAAATTAGGACAGTCAGATAGAGTGATGGGCTGGAGGAAGGGTCCTTCCATCTTGGTTTTTTGTGGGCTTCTTTTTCATTCCTGTCTCCTACACTTCCTGCACAGTATAGCACTTTGGGGATGATGCAAGAAGGCACAGTCACTTGTTAGTGTGACAGGGATTGTACCCCCTTAAATCAGGCTTTCTTTGATCCATTCCCTTGTGGACATTTATCTTTTTAAGGAATGTGTCTCATGCTCCTTCTTTGATTCATCTTGGACTCTTAAGGATAGAAGAATTCCTTTGGACCCTTTTGGGAGAGCAGTCCTTTCCAAAGCCCTCTGCCAAGGGTGAAGACAGGTGTTCCAAAGTAGGTATAAGCTCTGCTCCCTACCCATCCTCAGGGCACACTGGGGGTAACCTGTTGTGTAACCAAGACCTGCACTCTCTGCCAGTCGCACTGGGTACCTGGTTACTCGCTGGAGGCAATAGTGCTAGCTAGCCTTCTCTGGGTGAAAGTGAAGAGTCATAGGACCAGCCTTGTCCCTAAGCCCTTGGATTGTGACTCACAGCACCTGAAGAAGCAAAGCTGCTGGATCCTGCATTCAAACACCTTTGAAACCAATAGGACCTGCAGTGCTGGCTTTCGCACATATCTTTGAACCTTGGACCACTGTGTTGCTGCATCAAACTAGTGCACTGCCACATAGTGCCAGCTGAGCATGTCATCAGATCCAGCCGAAACAAGAAACTTTCCATTACGGAAGCCTTTGAACCACCACTTCTCAAACAGCACCACGAACCAGCAGCTTCTTCACCATTAATCTAAGCTTGACCATTGAAATGACCCACATTTCCCAAACACCACATTGAACCACTTGGAACTTCATCTTGAATCCCGGCATGACACAGACTCCCCGTCTGGATCATCAAAACTGCTGCATCCAAATATGGTTTGACCCATTTGCACAACGATGACAAGCCTGGTTCAATGCTGTCGCACCGCCCACAAACTGATAAAGGTACTGTTCATAGGTCTCAGCCCCCTTAGTCCACATTTGCTCAAATGTCGCCCATTTGAAAATGTTTCATCTAGATATATCCTTTTTGCAGTTTCTTGCCTTTCCCCCTGCTTCATTACCCAGAGTGCTTGAATCATCTACATTCTGCATAGTCTGTGTTATTTCCAAATGGATGGGTTTTTGATAGTATTTTTATAGATAAATTATTGCATATTGGTGTTTACATATATATTTTGGTTAGATGTGGTTTGGACATTCCTTTATTTTGGACTGTTGTACTATGGCTGCTTGGGTTGCTACTGTTATCACATGGCCTGCTCTCGTGCAATGTTACCACAAAAGGCTAAGGAGGTATATGTCTTGACTGTGCTTGTTTCACCTTTACGCTTGGGATCACTATTGGTTTACAGTTGTATGTGGGCAGAGTGGGTGGCTTGGCAACCACTCATCTATGCACACCAGCAGGGAAGTAGTAGTCATTTTGTCATACATAGATTGCTTCCTCTCAATCGATTTCTTTGGCTAGCCTGTTTCATCCCTCCATGAGTGTACCTTGAACACTCAGAGCTATCGGCACCCTCTTACCGGAATGCTTTTATTCACTTGCTGAGAAGATTGTTCTCCTGAAAGCTGTGCAAAACTCAATCATCCTGACTGCACCCTTTTCTTTTTGGCATTCACTACCTCACCAGGCCCTGGCATGGGTTTTACAAAAACTCCTATTCACCATAGCCCTTGCAGTGTCTAGGAGATGATCCCACGTTAAAGCCTTGCCACCGAAGCAAAGTGCTTCTTTGAGGTCCATCCCACCGCTAACGTGTCACTTCCTGCATGCTCACTGTGGCCAGACCCTTGTGTTTGGCATGACAAGGGTGACGTCTCTGTTCCACAGTTTACTTTGGGTTGGGGTGGCCCCTCTTTGGTGTGAGGGGTCAGAAATGTGAGGCGAACAGCTTGATGAAAGTTCTTCAATTAATGCCATTTTATTAAAGTAAAAGGTCTCACTATCCCTAGCCTGACAAGGATTTCCCTGCCTAAAATAAACTAAAGGAAAACACTGTAAAAAAAGGATTCTGTCACTAACAATTGTATACACACCAAATCAGTAAGGAATTTTTTTTTTTTTTTTAAACTTTTATTTTTATCGGCAGAGGTTCACAAGGTACAAACATCAAGGCAACAAGCATATGAAACATATAAAACATGGAGGTGCTTACAGGCTACCTTGTCAACATTACAGCAGTGACTACAATGTTTTGCGAATAAAGGAGAAGACCTGAGGAGATCATGATGCAGGAGTGGTGGCCGGGGACAGACAGGACTCCGACCCACCCTTGGACTGATTATTGGGATATGTGTTAAATTCATTCCAAATGTTCTTGGGGCGAGACTGGGCCGGCAGCATAGACAGATAGTCCTCTTCGCAATTCCGTGACCATGTAAGCAGGCCCAACCATCTCTGCGGGGTCGGGGGAGAGGGACACCTCCAGCTCTGGAGTATACACTTCTTGGCAATCATACAACTTACATTTAAAAACTTTTTCAGGCGTTTAGTTTCCTCAGTGCTCTAAACCCCAAATAGGACTGCAAGGGGATCGGGATCGATAGTGGTTTCAATTACTGCACTAAGTGTCTTAAGAACCCCGTCCCAGAAGTTGAACAAGTTCTGACAGGTCCAGAACATATGTAGATGATCAGCGTCCTCGGCCCCACAGCGTGGACACAGGCGGACCTCAGAACGAGCAAACCCCGAAGTCCTGCGCGGTGTATAGTATAGCCTATTAAGGAGCTTATATTGCATGGCTCGGAAGCGGAAGTTGAGAGAGACTTTTTGGGTGTGGAGACACATGCTCTCCCATAGCTCATCAGTTATCTCCAGGCCCAGTTCGTCTGCCCATTTGTTGCGAGCACCGAGGAGCGGCGTAGAAGGGGTGTCTTGCAGGATATGATATAATGATGAGATGACGCCCCGTGCACCGCCCGAGTTGGCAATGTACGCTATAGCCGGGTCGTCAGGGGGCTCATCAGGGAAAGAGGGCCACCTAGAGCGGAACGCCGCGCGGAGCCTGTAGTACTGGAGAGTTTCCAAGGGGGATCCTGTGTGACCCGGCTTCCAAGTCTGGGGGTTTATGAATTTGCCCTCTGGATAGAAGTCCGACAATGCCCTATACCCCAGAGCCTCCCATTGGCGGGCCAAGGCAGCGTCTAGCGTGGGCTCCAACCCGGGGCAGGCCCACGCGGGCAGCCACTTGTAGTACGGGGAGGTCCCATCTGATGAGCCTAGTATGCGTGTCCAGGCAAACATGGTCGCAGTGATGGGGTCAACTGGGGAGTCCGGGGCGTAGTGTCGCTGTAACACTAGGGACATTAGATTAATGCCAGCAGTTGCCAGCCGTTCCAGCTTAACATGAGGGCGCACCGGGGCGCCAGGGTACCAATGAGTGGCATATTGGGCTTGGGCCGCCAACCAGTATGTGGCAAAGTTCGGAGCAGCAATACCCCCTCGTCTGTATGAGAGTGCCATGTCAGTCCACTTCTTGCGGACCGCACCTGAATGCCAGAGGAATTGTGCGCAGAGCGTGTGCAATTTAGTGAAGTATGCCCTCCCAGGCCAAACGGGAATGTTACTAAAGGTGTAAAGGAGCTTGGGAAGCAGAATCATTTTAATCAGTGACAGCCGACCTGCAACGGATAACGGAAGAGTACGCCACCGTGAGATTTTAGCCTCAACCATCTGCGCTACCGCAGAGTAATTATCGGTGAGTAGGGTGGATTTAGTGAGGGATACATGTACACCCAGGTATTTAATGCCTTCAGGGGCCCAGCGCAGGGGATATTCGGAGACGGGCTGTGTGGTGGATTGAGTGAGCGGGAAGATCTCCGACTTGGAATAGTTAATTGTGAAACCGGAATGGGTGCCAATGCGGGTGACATCTCTCAGTATGGGATTGAGGTGAGTTGTGGGATCTCTGATATAAAGTAGGACGTCGTCTGCGTAAAGGGATATAATTTCAGGCTCCTCTATCAATCTTATTCCCTTATGAGAGTCCAAATCAGTAAGGAATTATATGGCCGTTCAACTACAGCAAACAAAGCAATATAAATCACAAAATAACAGCTGCTTCTTCTACCAACCTGGGTGTATTCCCCTTCCACAGATTCAAGCATGCTTTTATTCAAATGTTCAAATAGGATAAGGAAATCCTGTATCATAACCAAAACGTTCCACTTCAGGTCTTTTCCTAATCCAACTTGACAACACAAAGTTCCAACTTGGACTCCTAGGATAGTTCACAACGGTTTAATAATACTTTCCTCTTTCCACTTATTCTCACAGTCTTGAGACAGCTTATTGTGATCAACAATGAATAGTTCTTAATTCTTTAACTTCAAAGCAAATGTCTTTGTCAGCATGTATTAGCACCACTTCGACTTCAGTACGGCTTCAATTTGGCATACTTCAAAACTTCATAAGATTCAAAATGATTGTTAATGTTTAGCACCTCTTCAACTTTGTCATAAGCTTTACCCCACTAGAGTACCTTATGAGCTTCTACCTGGTTTACATTCATGCAATGTTTATTACTTCGATAACACTGTGATTTTGGTTATTCTTGCCAGAACAGAACCAATGGTTACTTATGCTCTTGGTCTGGTATTCTTTCCTGCATGCCAAGACAAACCACTGCAATCCGAACAGAACCAATTGGCACAAAGTTCCAAGACCTGGTATACTCAGTTGCCAGACCCAACTACTACCCCTAAGCACTTCTGTGGTATGGGTCAACCTTAACAATATATTCAACTTCTGCTTCACAACATTACAGTTTAGGATTCGCACAAGAATCACACAGGTGCTCTTTGTTACACCTTAGTGTTTTCTACATGTACGACAGGCAATGCTTCCTTCCTCTGAACCTCTTGTACCAGAAGGGCAGCCCTCCTGCCAATCTTGCTCAACCTTTACATTATTAATCAAATGCTGATTACAATTCTTCTTCTTCACGTTTCTTTGGCTTGGGCAAAGTGGGTTTTAGATATTCTCTACCTCCATGCTCAATTATCTTCTCTTGATTTAGGCAGCTCTGGGTGTTTGTCAATTGCCTTAGTGGATATCCCGTTTGGCTTTAGCAATGTTGTTTGAGTTCCCTTATTTATATATTGCCCCTTTTTGTGGTTGGTTATTTTTCTCACTCCCTATATAGTAATCACCCCCTTTAGGTGTAATATTTAGAGTGTTTCTCTGCCAACTGCCTTTGTATATATTAGCTTGGCATGGGTTAAAGTCAGTTATCTGTTTTACATTAGGTCAGTATTCAATAACGAGACTGCTTTCAGGCTACAAGAAACCACAGAGTGCACTGGGGTCACATCTCAACAGTGGTGTGTGCATCCGGGTACTTTGCTGATCCCAGCCTGTCTCGTTTACTTCTCCAGTGCGACCCAGCAACCTTTCCGGCACAGCTTCCCGCATCTCAGAGTCTTTGAAACTCCTGCAGAGTCCTAGTGCTGATTGCTGCACATTGGGGAAAGTCACATACAGGTGCGCTTTCCACTGTGTGCCCTCTGCAGTCAAAGTCTCCCCAGTGTCCCAGTGCTCACATACCACGGATGATCACTTCGCATTGTGGAAAATGATCAACAGTTGAGCTTTCTGCTGTGTGACCTCTGCATGTGCGATCTCCCCAGCGTCCCGGTGCTTGCCTGCCACTGATGAACGCTGCACTTTGGGGAAAGTTAAAACCAGGTATGCCTTCCGCTGTGCAACCTCTGCATCTGAAATCTCAAGCCCTCATGCTTCTCTCATGACTGGCATCATTTTCGTTTGCTTCTCCGGTCCTGGTTTCCTGGCTCTTCCCCAATTTCTTCGGCTGCTTCATGGAGAGTGCCACACTCCTGCAGAGTGCAGCCTATTAAGATTAATGACTCACACCTGAGGATGGCTGGGAGTGCCACACTCCTCAACACACTACTACTTCTGCTGCTCTCCTGCTGCTGATCTGGCCACCTCGCATTCCTCCAGCTTCATCTCAACCTTGATCTAATGGCCTGCACCTGAGGGGGCTTTTTATCCCTCCCAGCCATCCTCAGGTGTGAGTCATTAATCTTAATAGGCTGCACTCTGCAGCCCTATGCCTCACCAGCCCTCTGTTGTGTACCAGTACTCTGGGAATTCTGTGACTTGAAGTCCTTAGCACAAAAGTCAGTTCTTTTAATACTAATTTCCCCACCAAGTTTGTTTTTCTCCTGATGCATATTCCTTAAAGGAGTATAAAAAGGATAAAAGGTATATTTGTTTTTACAAAGGATTGAGGGGTTTTTCAGTTTTAAATTGCAAGTTGTTAAGGCCCTCCCTGGAAGTTTTTCCTGAGATTCATAGGACTTCCTATTTCTAGGAGTGTTATACTTTTGGTAAGGGCTGTTCTCACCCTTAACCCATGACTGGTAACAAGTGTCTTCACTCACCTTGTTATAATTGATTTTAGGGAATACTTGGTCTCTGGCAATATGCCATTACATGCACTGGCATTCGTGATGTCCCCTTCCTGGAGGTAGACCAATACTGCGTGTCATCCAATTAAGTCTTCCTGTTTCCCTGGAACCCTTCTCCTCGCAGGTGATCCTACCTGCTAGCACTGCCCCCAGGGTCAGGATCAGGAAGCATCTGCCTTTCCCTGGCCACCTGAGAGGAAACTTTAGGTAGGGTTTTTGTGAGGAGTCTAAAGGGTTAATCACAGTGGGACCTGCCCAGGGGCCATACATTATATGAGTCTATTTCAAGAAGAATTAAGTCGACCCTGACAGAACTAGATGCCGAACGTCTTGCCAAAAATAGAGAACAAGAGGAAGGGAGGACATCTCCCTTTAAGGGGTGGAAGTAAAAAGAGAAGAACGAAGTATCTGGAATATGTACTTGCCTAGAAGCAGACTTCTTAATGCACATCGTAGAGCAAGGAAGAATGAAAAGGAGGTCATGGGTAATGCACTGACAGTATTCATTTAAAATGGTGCAAGGAAATGGAAGTATACCCACAATATTTGCCTGACCTTCATGTTTTCTGAAAATTCCTACTACCTTGGCAACAACATGGAGTAAAGTTTGTCTGCCTTGTCTACGCATCTTGTGAGGAATGTAAATGCCAACACCTATTTGGCCATCTGAGTTTGTGAATGAGCAACATAAGCGCCTTGTATTAAGACGCTATATAAAACAATAAATACAAATACAAATAAATACAAATACATGGGTTCATATTAAAACAAACAGTAATTCTTATAAACTGTGCCAAGTCGAATTACAAGCTATGCAGGAATGCAACGCAATGAGGTCCATCGACCAATTCCATCTCTGTTATTTCACTATTTCATTGGATGATATAACTGCTATTTAACTTAAAGAGCAATGTAGTATGCTATATCATTGGCACTGTCATATTTGATATCTTCGCAGATTTAATTAATGTACAGCACAACGTCTATGGAATCAACTCCAGGGAGCTAAAATTGCCTGGCTTCCTAACAGATGCATTTCAAATATTCAGGAGATCTAGAGGACTCCTTCGAGTTAATTGATTACTAGTGATTTATTTAGCCATACAAAGGAGAAGATAGATACTTTTTTTGTAGAATCAGTGCCAACTGACTTTGCCTTGTAATTTCAACTCCCTGCTCACATCAGGGCATTATTAGAGGAACCATGCCCTCTCCAGGCTTTTTTAAACATGTAAAGCAATATGTTTTGTGTGTTACTCACAACTGGATGAGGAGGAGGATACCCCTCCTTTGACTTCATACTGCCTGGCGGTGCACATGGCATGTGCAGATATTTTAATACATTAATTAACTTTACTTTATCATTGAATGGGGCGTAACTCTTTTACCCATGTTCGGATTTGCGTTATTTTAATTCCAGTCTTGCAGTTTTTCACAAGAGTTCCAGTCATTTCCTTTGTGTCAAATATGTATAGTTATTGCAACCTACTCCTGAGTTTGGGACTTAGACTTAGTTCACCATTCCTAACTCCCCTAACCCTTCTCACCTGCCATTGGTATATTGCCAATCCTTTGAAAAGTTTAACTATGCACTGTTTTGGCACACCTATTTTGATCCTTTGATAGGAGCCCAACGCTGATTCACCCTATGTTTCCAGACCCCCTTCCAGGAAACCTGTTTCTTCATCCAGTTGTGCTCTGAGCTAGGCCTTCCCTGAGGCTTGTTGCTGGGTCTTTTGCACCGTGTCCTGTTGTGACAAATTGGATTTGGGTCAAGCGGAGTACAAGGATGAGCAGGGTTAAAATGGCCCTCACACTTCTACAAAACAAAGCACAAGGCAATCATAAAGGTGAAACAGGAGCAGTTAAGAGATATACCCCTATGTCCTTTGCTGTAACACAGGTCGAGGAAAGGCTATGCTCTTAAGAGGGGTGTGAAGATGAACTAGTAGTGACTCAAACAACACAGTATCACAGTTCAAAATAAAGGGAACGTCCACTCAATGCAATATAAAAATATATACACTTTAATTAAAAACACAATTTGCAATAGAAGAAATAGAAAGTACTGCGCAAAAACCCACCCTGAAGGAAGAACAGAGAAAATGCAAACGTCTGAGTAAAGTAGGTAGTCCCAGGCGTGGTAAGCAAATTACTAGCCACAAAAAGGATATGTTGTTGGTGAAAACAGGAACAATCATGACCTAACCACTCTCTAGGGACAAAATGACCGACATGCAAGTTCAGAGTAAACAGAACATGGATGCAGTTCTTGTTGGGAACCAGTCCCAGTTTCGAACATAGATGCTGTAAGAGGATTCAATTCAACACTACAGCTAAGTCAACGCCTGGTCTATAATACTGAATGAAAACCCTTATCGATATATCTTTATGTCCAGTTCATGCGTTCTGGATGACTACCCCTATATAACACCCCTCTCTTGGACTCCCCCTGACCCCACTGAGCCAAGAAGTAGTTCTGTTTTGCAAGTTTAAAAGGTTTATTTGATAATTTAAAATATATATATATCACACTTTATAATAAATTAATAATTGAATATCACACTTAATCTGATATGATAAAGATTAACAACGGAGAATCTGGCACTAGCACACTTCTTATAATCACTAATGAGTTGACATGAAATGGATAAGGTAGCACACTGGTAAATAGGAACAAAAGTATAATGTGGTAGAGGATGCTTTATGTAAGCTCAGGTGGATGCAATATTCAATGAATGCAGTACAGAAAATACTCAATATGATTTCAACCAAACAATGTAATCACTTTTCTCTGGCAATCCCCTCCCCCCCTTGATGCAAGGCAAGGAAATGGAAGGAAACACACAGTTCTCAGAAATGCAATCAAATGTGATTCAGTTCACCCCGGCAAGCTTAGACAACAGAAGTTTAAAAACACAGGCCCAAATTGCTTTGATATGTGCTGGCAATGAATTAAAAAATATGCTAAAATACTTTTAATTCCCTTTCAGAGGTTCAGGGTGAGTGGTATCTAGTTAATATTAGTCCAGGCTCACACTAGCAATGAGGCCGGGATAGTTAACAGGTTAAACGAATTCCTGGCAAATGGAAGGCAAGCAGCAGCTGATTTTACATGTGGAGAAATTTGCAAATCGCGGCAAAATTCGCAGATGCGCCGAGCGCTAATACAGAGGAACCACAAGGACTATCTCTATCGTTTTGGGGTCCTAGGAAAGCCTAGGATCTCAGCTTCAAAATGAAAGTTACTGCAAGTCTCTAGCACAAACGGTTGCGGAGATATGAACGATTGAATAAAGGTCGTTTTTCAGATTTGAAATTTTAAACGCACACTTTTTCAGCTTTAAAAATGATGGCAGGATAACACAATTGCTAAGCTGCAGTTCTACTTAGGTTAAAAATGGATTGAATTATATTATTTTAACTAGGAGATTGGTTCTGCACAGTTTTCTAGGTACTCACACTATATTCTTGAGTGAAATGGGCCTCATCACGGATCTGGTCAGGGTTTTAGACTCGCCTCTGGTCTCTGCACTTCACAGTGATCTGGGTCAGCTCTCTCTGCTGGTCTGGGTCTCTCTGGGTACAGCACTGCTTTCTCTCTGGTCTGGTCTCTTAGTTCTGGATAGATTGAGGTCTCTAGTTTGGCTCTCTGGAGGTTTGATGGAGGTAAAGTATGGATTTTTCCGGCAGAGCGTCCCGCTGCAGATGGAATTTGAAGGTCCCTATCTGTCCTGTCTGTCTGCTTTTATGTGTTTAGAATGTGGGTGTGTTCTAGCATCACTGACCCTACCTCTCTCTCAGCTTCTAATTGGTCAAACTTCCATTTATCATTTGATTGGGGAATGAACTGTGAGTCAGAGGGATGTCATTTTATGGCTTGCAGATAGGACACTCCTCTGTCAGATTGCACATATTCTATATTTGATAATAAAAGACATATTTCACAGTTACACAGTTGCTTGAAATTACATATACATGGTGTGGCTGAATTTAGCCATGTCTCTGTCCAAATCTGCTGTTTCTAAGAGCTTGCATTCAGAAATGGCACATTATTGACTTTTTAACTGATTTTTCAATTTCTGACATTGACCCAACTTTACATACATGTGTGCAGGGAGTAGGGATATTAACTGATGAAGTTTCAGATTTTTAACATGCATACATTTAGAGTAATATCCACTTTTCCGCTAACACCCCCCTGAACATGCCACCGGGTCGAAAAACCTCTTAAAATGTGGGCAGAAAAATCACAAGAATTATGGTATCATTTATAAAATTTTCACATGTCCGCTCTATGAGTTATTCATCTTTTTAAAGTTATGTTCTGGCTCCAAAGGGGTGTGGTTTACCCTCAGCACAAGGTTGAATTTCTGGTTTTTTCCAGTTCTGCCAAGCCAGCTTGCTCTCACAGGCAGTGCCCCTCCCCTTTCCTCAGGAGGAAGCCACTTATTACGACCATTTACGACTCCTGCCAATAAAACCTTTGCCTGAGCAAGGACAGGGCTTTGTTCACTTTCCTGCAGAGCACAGGTAATTCAATTATCAGATAGATGGCATATCCTTAGTGTGAGCAGCAAAAGGGCAGCTAGGCCTGGGAACACAGCTGTGACTCAAGTTTCACTCCTGATGGGGGTAGTTGCCAGGCAGATTGGAATCTCTTTAAGCTGTCATTTCTGTTCCCCAGTTTCTGCATTCAAATAAAACTAAACATTTTTACATATGCAGCTAGAAGGCTGATTCTAAGTTTAAAACTATGACATTTAAACAATTGCAACCTATGTGACACTCAAAAGTAGGTCACTCAGTCAATTTAAACATTTAGATTTTTTTTTAGTGTCTTTCAGTCCAAATTTACTTAAACTGCTGCAATCCACAGCTAAGCCAGTCTTGTTATAAACCTTCAAGTCACTTCAGAATATAACTTTACATTGTATCCACCTCTCAGTAAGTCTTTCTTTCGCTTGCTTTGGGTTCATTTATTCAGTTTTCTACAAAATCTGGTGGTTTTAAAACGCCGGCTTTTGGATAGTGGTGAGTACTGGTACTGCACCCCTTTTTGGGATTTAAGAAAATGAATTCCCAACAGTTATGGGTTTGCTTTTGGCAATCAGCATTGCCATTCCCAATGGTTTCAGACTACTGTGTGGGTAGTCCAATGGTGGTTTTAGGCAGTGTCCTTCTGTGCCCATAACATCGGCAAAAATGGGTGGCAGCCTATTCTTCATGCATTTCCCTGTGCATTTTCTGGGAAGCTCTGGCCATCATGATGTTTTCCATGTCAGTACTGCACAGTTTTGAGGTACGGCTCGGATGCATGGGTAAATACATCCCACAAGCCCCCCTCTTGCGATGGCCATTCTATTTCACGAATGGGACTCGCAAGACCTGGGATGTTTCCTCATCTTCTTCCAATAGATGGCACAGTTCAGCATCTTTTCCTCCATCCGGTACTGATCGATCGGTTCTCCTCGCCGGTCCTGATGGGAATATTGGGCGGTCCACTGGGCCCATTGGATCTTCGTTCCCGGTCTCCGGATCGCCCTCCTTGGCCCGTCTCCAGGTTTTCTTTCTCCTAGGACGACAAAGGAAGAGCGGCAATACCTACTCATAGACGTTTTTCCACCACTGTTGAGATAGTGGGACAGCATATGCATTTCATCATAACGAAACATTACATTCTTATTTTGAAAAAAAACAGTATAACTAAGAGACAGTTTCATGCAAATCACAATATTTTAGAGACTAGATGTGGTATGTTTTATGGTTGGAACTGAATTAGTCTGAGACAGTACCCGCTAGGATTCCAGAGGATTCCTCCAGTTGTTGCAGAGTGTGCCTGGGATGGCAACATTTCAACTGGTTTATGTGGACCCACTTGTCTTCCCCCGCTGCCAAAGGACCTTTGGGGATGTGGATTTTGTAGGCCACAGGGGAGATTTTGTCTATGATCTCGAATGGTCCCTTCCATGTAGGCAAAAATTTGCGCTGCTTGGCCTGGTTCCTTTGGAAGTTGTATAGATAGACCCGGTCTCCCACCTGATATTCCTTCCTGGAAGTTTTCAGGTCATAATGGGTCTTCATGCTATCAGCTGATCTTTCTAGATTCCGCTGAGCATAAGCAAAAGCATGTTGGAGGTGTTTCCTTAAATTCTCCACATACTCATGAGTAGTGGAGGCATTTATCAGTGTCTGCTCTTGGGTCCTGTAGAGCAAATGCTGAGGAAGCACCATCTTGCGCCCAGTCATCAACTCAAATGGTGACATTTTGGTTGCAGATGAAGGGGTAGATCTGATGGCCATTAGGACCAGAGGTAATCGGATATCCCAACTTGGCCCAGAATCTGCCACAAACTTCTTTAATATGCTCACAATTGTCCGGTTATATCTCTCTACTGCCCCAGAAGAAGCTGGTCGATAAGCAATATGCAACTTCCTTTTGACCCCCAGTATCTCCCACATCTTTGTCATTACTTCACTGGTGAAGTGGCTACCTCTATCTGACTCAATCCTTTGAGGTAGACCAAAACGGGAAAAGATGTGGTTAATCATCAAGGCAGCTGCAGTTTCTGCCTTGCAATTTGGGGCTGGGAGACATTCCACCCACTTGGTAAACAAGCATGTCACAGTCAACATGTACTTATTCCCCCTAGCTGAGCGAATCACAGGGCCTACAAAGTCGATTTGTAGATCTGACCATGGCAGTGTCATTCCCCTCTTTTGTAAAGGCGCCCGGTGCGTAAGGGATGATGGCTGAAATTGCGCACACACAAGACACCCGTTCAAGTATTGGTCGAGGTCCTGCCCCATGTGTGGCCAGTATGCAACCTCTCTTAAGATTTCCAATGTTGTGTGAAACCCCCTATGACCGGCGGTGGCCGCATCATGGGCGTGACTTAACATCAGGCTTCGGAATGAGGTAGGAACCACCCACTGATCGTGGCCAGCTTTGGATTTCCTTACCAACAAACCGTCTTGGATTCGGAACATTTTTGGACATTTCATCAACACTCTTAGGTCCTCTTTCCCAATGTAATCGGTATCCGTCAGGGGAAAGTTCTCAGGGTCCTCAAGGTGCTGGTAAAATTTACCAATTATTGGATCCCCCTTCTGAGCGGTAATCAAATCAGCATCAGGGGTCTCCTTGCTCCATTGTGCAATTGAAAGGTCGTTGTGAGCATTTGTCTGGGACCTAGTGATAGCAGTGACCTGGATTTCCCCCAATAGGGACTCAATCTCAATTAGATCCCCTTGGATGGCCCCGGTTTTGGCCAGCTGATCAGCTAAGTCATTTCCAGTTTTGTCTGGTCCCTCTACTTTGGAATGACCCTTGATCTTTTTCCAGTAGATGGTCATCTCATTCGATGTGACCAGATCATCAATGTTTTGGATCAACTTCCCATGTTTCAAGGGTTTGTTGTTAGCACATAACATGCCTCTGGTTTTCCAATTAACCAGGTGCTCCACGAACCCGTTCCGTACATAATCCGAATCTGTGATTATGACCAGTTCGCGGAGTTGATGCTGGACAGCAGTGAGGATGGCCTGATGCACAGCCATCAATTCTGCCACCTGACTACTTCGGGGACCAATTTTGTATCCAGCGGAGGGTTCTGGGGACTCATTCACCCATGCATTCCCTACGCCGGCCACCAGTTCTTTCTCCCCGTCGTTGTCAACATGGTAAGAGCATCCATCCACATAGACAGTGGGCATTCCCTCACACTTGTCCTCTTCAAAGACTTTGTGGGGGGAATTAAGGTATGCCTCCATGTTGTCCTTTATTTTTAGACTTTCGTCCTCGAGACAGTTTTCTCTGGCACAATCATGCAAGTCAGCCAGACCTTGCGCGAGGGGACTCTTCTTGTTTTGGCCATATCTGACCTCCACAGGAAAGCCTTGCATTGACAGAATCCAGGAAGTAATTCGGGAATTACTCACATTTCCGGCCCGGATTCTGTCACTTTGGAGATATTGCAGAGGCTGGTGTGGAGTCTCCACTATGATGTGTTCCCCCTGGATAAACGGGCGGTAATTCTTCAATGCCCACACCGTTGCCAGGAGTGCCTTCACACAATCGTTGAATTTTTCCTCCACAGAGGATAAAGTTTTGCTCGCATAGGAGATTACTTTATTGACCTTGTCATGCTTTTGGTATAATACGGCCGTCAAGCACGTATTAGAGAACCCTGTCTCCAGGAAGAACTCCTTGTTTCTGACAGGGTAAGCTAGGCAAGGCGCTTGTGAGAGGCTTCTCTTGAGTTGTCTTACTGCCTCGGATTGTTCTGGACCCCATTCCCACTTGACCCCCCCCTTTAGGAGATGAATCAGGGGTCTGGTGATCTCTGCGTAGCCCTCAATGAACTTTCTGCTGTAATTAGTCAGTCCAAGGAGGCTCCTTAGTTCCCGCAGAGTTGTGGGGTCTTTCAGTTTCTGAAGTGCTTCCACTTTCTTTTCCTGGGGACAGAGGCCCTGAGGAGTAATCTCATGCCCCAAGAAATTAACACGGGTTCTACACCACTGTGCTTTCTGAAAGGAAAGTTTTGCTCCGGCGGCCCTCAACTGCGTCAGAACATAACGGATCTCCGCTATGTGTTCCTCCACAGATGAACTTTTGATGAGGACATCATCTACATAAGCCAGGTTACCCCTCGCACCCAGGTCGGGCATGGCCTTATGTAGGAAAATGTTGAATTCATTGCCGGAGTTGAGGTATCCGAAGGGAGTCCGGGTCCATGTGTACTGCTGGCCCCCAAAGGTAAAAGCCAGCTTGTATTGGTCCTCCCTACTGACAGGCACGGTCCAGTATCCATTGGTCAGGTCTATTGCAGTGAATACCTGTGACCCCTGAATCTGGGCCAGACCTTGGTCAATGTAGGGCAGAGGCCATCGGGAAGTATGGACCCGTTTGTTGAGCTCCCTGAGGTCAGCGCAGAGTCTCCACTGGCCGTTTGGCTTTAATATTCCCAGCACCGGATTATTGAAGGTGCTGTGGACTGGACGGATTATTCCCCGGGACTCAAGGTTCTTAATTATTTCAGTAAGGGACTCCATTGATGCGAGAGGCAAGCGATATTGCTTCACAAACACAGGAGTCATGCCAGGGTCCGTGGGGATTGTTGTTGTGTGGATGTCAGTGCGACCACAGTCATATGAGTCTACCGCAAAGAGCTCTTGGAAATCCAAGAAAACTTGTTTCAACTTTTGCTTTTGTTCCAGAGTCACACAGGCATCAGCTAGGTTGACTCTCTCTTCCACCATCTGCCTGAAGCCTGGAAAGACTTCTGGTTTGGCTATCTCCGCGGCCTCCTCCAGCTGGGTGGAGAAGTCCCTGGTCAGAGTGCTGATTTGGACCGGAGGCTTCAGGTGGGCAAGGCAGCCTTCATGAACCTGGAAAATCACCTCATCCCTCCTGAATTCACAAGTCACATCTTCCTTACCATAAGGGCAGGAAGTGTACACCAGGAAGTTCCCCCCATGCCGGGTAAAAATCCTGTCTGGTGTTGTATGGTCCTCACTGTCACTGTCAAAACAGTCCTTGGGGATTGGTCCTAACAGTTCATTTACAAGATCAATGGAGAAATGTCGGTCATCAACCGCCATTCCAATAATGGTGCCTGCGGCTAGAGTAATACTCTTTAAGTCGCTGTTATCCACCTCTATTGGAATGGTGTCATGTTCTATGTTGACTAATGGAGTTGGGTTTACCCCCAACCCTTGCTGTTGGAGAGAAGCGTTTAGATGTATGTAAGCATCAGGGTTTTTCAAATGTTGTCCTCTTTTAACTTTCACTTCCAGGGAGAATTGTCGGGTCCTTTCTGGGATGGTGACCTCCTCTTTAATCTGGATTTCAACTGCATAAGGTAGCAATTGAGCTGACCTAAATGCTTTTTCTGGATCATCAAAGCCCATGGGATTATCCGCTAATCGGGACCAAGCTTTGAAGTTTATTAGGTCCAAACTAATGGCAAAGCGATTGAGAATGTCACTGCCTAAGTAAAAGGCGGCAGGGACGTCTCGCACGACCCAACAATTGTGGACTATGCTCTTGTTGCCAATGGAGATTTTGAGCATACACCTGCTTGGCAGGAGATGTTTGGAATTAGGTGCTTCCAGGTCCATTTCCCATTTGTCTATCAGTTTGAAGGTGGGAATGGCTGGATCTTTTGGGAGTTGGCGAAACATGGCTTCGCTGATGAAGCTCTTACCGTTGTTCACACACACTCGAGAGAGAACAGAGTCCTTCCCATCATTTAACTGAACAGGGATGAACAACTGCTCTCCAATTTGCTGAATATCATTCAGGCTCTGAGCTGATTTCACATCTTTCTGGACTATAGGAGTGGGAGTTTCAGATTGTGGATTGGTATAGAATTTCAGAGTGTTTCCTTCCAGCGTGGAATACCACCTTAAACTGGAAGGAAGGTTGATTTTCAGAAATAGAGAGGACCCCCCATCACCAGTCTGTTGTCCTACTGCTATTACTGTCACGTCTGGAATTTGGTTGTTCTGGAAGTGAAATTCTACTTGGTCAGATTTTTGTTCAACCATGTGGCAGGTGCCGTTTAAACTAACATGGTTGACACTCTGTTTTAATTTTATCGGTCGGCTAGTCTGGGTCCAGAGGACCTTGTTTACGCAATCTATTAGGGGTGACAACCTTCTCAGGAGGTCATTCCCTAGTAAACAAGGGGTGCCCTCTGGGGTCACAACTATGACCGGGTGTTTCAACTTGTGTCGCCCGATCTTAATGTCCAAGTCTGCAGTCCCCTCAACGGGAATTTCCTTCCCGTCAAAGTTCTGCAGTTGTCCAGGAAGCGAGGTGAGAGGAATTTGGTAATTCTCTCCCCTTCCTGCATTCAGTTCATCAAAGGCCCTTCTGGACAGAAGGGTAGCTTGAGATCCAGTGTCCACCAGTGCCAAAATTGTACCCTGTCCCTGTACTTGTACCGGGGCATAATATCTTCCCTCCTTCTCCTCAAGGGGGCACAGATAATGTACATTTTTGGACAACTGGTGGGCTAATTTTCTGGTTTTGGACATCGCTAGCGAAGAGATTTGGGCAGAATTCTGTGGAGAGCCTTGGGAATCTGAAAGAAAAAGTTGGCAACTGGAGATCAGAGCCATTGTGGGTTCCCCTGGCTCCGGTTCTGGGCCGCCCCCCCCTTTTTGGAGGCAGTCCCCAGTATGGGTTTGAACCTGGGGATTTTCTTGCTGTTGGTTCTGGGATGAGATGGTGGGCGGCGGTAGCTCAGTCTCCACATCTCCCCAGTCTGGATTTGCATCCCTAGGGACCCATTTTTCTTTGGGAGGAGTTCCCCCCTCTCTGAAGGAGAAGATCCTTTTCCCAGGATCCTCTGAGGATCCCTCTCCCTCAAATTGGAAGATCTGTACCTCCTCCTAAAATTGAGTCTGTTTGGGTCTTTTGTTTCTCCTACCCCCCCTCTGCTCCTTAGGAGCCAGACTTTCAGGGGCAAGAGATTTTGTTTCCGGTTCATGGGTTTCCAGGGGCTGTTTACAAGTGAGGAAGGAAGCTTCCTCCAAGGCTTTACACCCCCCTTCCCTTTGTGCCTCCTCCCTGGGAACCGGTGAGTTATCGGGGTGCTGCCCCCGTCATTGTTCTGGAGCACCAGGTCCAGAGTTGGGTGCGTTCTGCGCCGGCACGCCCATCTGAGGGTTCTGCTGAGCCCTCAGTATGTGACCCAGATCCCGCGCCATGTTTTGAACCTGGCGCTCTAACTGGGAAACCCGCTCAGGCTGATACGGGGCCCTGTTTTCTCCCCTGGGCTGATCCCGGGAAGGGTAGCTGTCCCTCCTCTGGTAATACCCCGGGTTGGGAAGATTTGGGTACCCCTCCACCCTTGGCCTCCCCTCTCCCGGATTCAGTGGTCTGGGCTCAGGGAATTGGGGAAAGAAGGATGGATGGTTTTGGGGCTGAAAGTCGGGAGGATATCTGGGGAAAAAGTTCTGCCCAGGGTTTGGTAAATTTCTGCCCTCCTGTGGGAAGTTTGGAGGGAAGTTCCCTGGGTTAGGTGCTTGTCTGGATCCCCCCCCTTGGGCTGGAGGAGTCCACACATAACCCAGGATGGGTCGATTTCCCTTGTAACGGGGACTTACATAATCAGGAGAGCGAGGGACCCCATTTGTGGGGCTGCCTCCTTGGCTCCCTGTCTGTGACTGACCCGAGGACCTCCTGGGCCTAGCATTATTAGGTGCAAGCAGGTTTTTAGGCCCCCCCATCTCCAAATCCAAAACGGGGGTGACCTTTACCTCTGCCACCTTGGCAGCAGCAGGGGTGCTGTTGGCTTTGGGGTTTTTCTGGGCATTACTTTTGCTATCTATCGGTTTCTGCACCTCATAGATCCGGGTAGCCTGTTCAATGACCCAGTCTAAAGATCTTTTCTCGTGAAAATCCCTCACGAGCTGGGTCATGATATATTTGGGCAAGGCATGGAAAAACGTATTTATAAATTCCCTGCTATCCGTGCGCACCCTTCTTGTGGTCTGTGCAAAAGCCCGCTTTAACTCCTGCACAAATTCTTGTGGGGCCTGATCCTCCCCACATTGCAAATTGTAGGCTGCCTTGCGAGCCTCTTGAGGATTTCTGTGATCAGAAAAATGTTTCAAGATGGCCGCCTTATAGGTGGACCATCTTAAATGATTTTGGTCCTCCAGCCCCGCAAAGAAACTGGAGTATTCCGGGGAGAAGGTCCACTTTACATATTGAATACAGCTTTGGCTGTCCTTCAAATGGAAAGTCTCCATCATTTTTTCAAACAACTCTAAGTGCTCCCAAACAGAATACTTAGCGTTCTTATGGTAAGGCGTGATGACGCTCCTGATCGCCTTAATCTGCTTTAAGGGGTCCTTAAGCAAGGCCCTTTTTGCCTTATTGGCCTTTTTGGTTCGGGTAACCCTTCCTCGGACTCAGAGGCACTGCTCCCAGAGGTTCCCGTCTGTTCTTCCAGGTTTTCCCGGATTCTGCGAGCCTGGGAATGGTTGGCAGAATGTGGGGACCTGGTCTCCTGTGTCCTGCGCAGTTCAGAGGAGTCTTCAGATTCCTCCTTGCTGCCAGGATTTGATGGGTACCCCCTCCACTGACCTAACTGGGCAGAGGTTTTCAGGATGCCCTTAATGGGCCTACTCTCCTGGGGTTCCCCATTGAACTGTACTGTACTTGGGTGCCCATACCCGGATGCCCACCCCTCCATTCCTGAGTGGTACTGGCCTATGAGCCCCATACTCTTAGCTGCATAGTAATCTGCCATCCCTGCAGCCCTGTGCTCATGTGCGCCAGGGGACATGGGGGTGGCAGAGTCCAGGGACTGAGAGGTATGAGGGCCTCTGGTACTAGTGCTCCTGAGGTTATGCTCCGGAGTTTCCCTTTCCCAGCGAACCTCATCTCTATCCGCCCCTGCTCCCTGTTGCAATGCAAGAGCCTGCATTTGTGCTTTCAGTTCCACTGTTAAGGCCTTACTCGACTCTATCAGTCTCTCCTGCATCGCTACCTGTTGTTGGAGCCTATCATTGTGTTGGCAGAGAGCCTCATTCTCTCTCTGTGCTTCCTGATTGGTCCTGGAGTACTGGGCCAGTCTTTGCTGCAGGAGGGTTACCTCCTGGGCAATGTCCCTATTGGCCTGCTCCTTTCTTGCCAAAGCCTCTTCCACCCTCCTGGTGTGCTCTAACGAGTTCTGGTGTTCTTTTTGGAGGTCACCCAGTCCCTGGTGGGCCAGGTGATTTTCTTCCATTTTTCTTTTTAAATGGCAGACTTCCTGGCCTAAGGTATCCCTTTCCTGACTGAGAGCCTGCATCTGTGCTGCCAGGTCGTCCCTTTGCCGTTGAAGGGCACCAGCTTTTTGGCGCTCCTCATCAAACTCTGCCTGGGTATCCAGGTCTTTCAGAATTAGTTTGTTGCTCTCTGCCTTCTCTCTATCTAGGTGGCTTTGCAGGGTGACTACCTGCTCAGCACATGCCCTATTGAAGTCTAGCTGTTGCTCCAGCTTTTTCTGGCTTTGCAGTAGGGAGTCCAAACCTTCTTGGTGTTCCTTCTGCAAGGCCAGAAATCTGGTATCCTGTTCAGACTTTTCCTTTTGCAGCACATCCATATCCTCCTTTATTTTAGTGATGTACAGTCTGCTGTCATTTTCTGACTCCTGGCTCCTCTGCAGCCTCTGCTCAGAAGAGACCAGGTCAGATTGGACCTTCTCTAACACCATCTGTTGCCTATTTGCCAGATTTTGGCTTTCAGCACATCTATCCTGCATGTCTCCCATATATAGGTACAGGTATGCTGCTATCCTGGCAATCTTATTGTGTTCCTCTTTGGCTTTAGGAGCCATATATAGTTCGCTCAGGGCCACATGTAATGGACCCTGATCTCTATATATATCTGACCCTGTTTCAGTGACCTGTTGTGTGATTGCCTGCAACCACGTATCCTGGCCCTGTTCGGTCCATTCACCTCTCACAAATAGCTTATGCAAGAGGTGCTCTCTGGCCATTTTCATGTCTACTAAGGTCGTCATTCTAGAGATTGGTCTCTGTCCTGACTTACAGAAGTTTGTATTTTATTTTTGCAGAACAGAACTTTTCTTGGAGTGTCCCTTTTGAGGAATGCTTCACAGCGTAATGCAGCGTGGTGATCCGACCGGATGTATGTATCCCGTCAGTTAGCACACTGTATTAAGCTGCACAAGTGGTAAATCTAACCCAACGTCTCGGCTCGAGTCCCCAATTTGTAAGAGGATTCAATTCAACACTACAGCTAAGTCAACGCCTGGTCTATAATACTGAATGAAAACCCTTATCGATATATCTTTATGTCCAGTTCATGCGTTCTGGATGACTACCCCTATATAACACCCCTCTCTTGGACTCCCCCTGACCCCACTGAGCCAAGAAGTAGTTCTGTTTTGCAAGTTTAAAAGGTTTATTTGATAATTTAAAATATATATATATCACACTTTATAATAAATTAATAATTGAATATCACACTTAATCTGATATGATAAAGATTAACAACGGAGAATCTGGCACTAGCACACTTCTTATAATCACTAATGAGTTGACATGAAATGGATAAGGTAGCACACTGGTAAATAGGAACAAAAGTATAATGTGGTAGAGGATGCTTTATGTAAGCTCAGGTGGATGCAATATTCAATGAATGCAGTACAGAAAATACTCAATATGATTTCAACCAAACAATGTAATCACTTTTCTCTGGCAATCCCCTCCCCCCCTTGATGCAAGGCAAGGAAATGGAAGGAAACACACAGTTCTCAGAAATGCAATCAAATGTGATTCAGTTCACCCCGGCAAGCTTAGACAACAGAAGTTTAAAAACACAGGCCCAAATTGCTTTGATATGTGCTGGCAATGAATTAAAAAATATGCTAAAATACTTTTAATTCCCTTTCAGAGGTTCAGGGTGAGTGGTATCTAGTTAATATTAGTCCAGGCTCACACTAGCAATGAGGCCGGGATAGTTAACAGGTTAAACGAATTCCTGGCAAATGGAAGGCAAGCAGCAGCTGATTTTACATGTGGAGAAATTTGCAAATCGCGGCAAAATTTGCAGATGCGCCGAGCGCTAATACAGAGGAACCACAAGGACTATCTCTATCGTTTTGGGGTCCTAGGAAAGCCTAGGATCTCAGCTTCAAAATGAAAGTTACTGCAAGTCTCTAGCACAAACGGTTGCGGAGATATGAACGATTGAATAAAGGTCGTTTTTCAGATTTGAAATTTTAAACGCACACTTTTTCAGCTTTAAAAATGATGGCAGGATAACACAATTGCTAAGCTGCAGTTCTACTTAGGTTAAAAATGGATTGAATTATATTATTTTAACTAGGAGATTGGTTCTGCACAGTTTTCTAGGTACTCACACTATATTCTTGAGTGAAATGGGCCTCATCACGGATCTGGTCAGGGTTTTAGACTCGCCTCTGGTCTCTGCACTTCACAGTGATCTGGGTCAGCTCTCTCTGCTGGTCTGGGTCTCTCTGGGTACAGCACTGCTTTCTCTCTGGTCTGGTCTCTTAGTTCTGGATAGATTGAGGTCTCTAGTTTGGCTCTCTGGAGGTTTGATGGAGGTAAAGTATGGATTTTTCCGGCAGAGCGTCCCGCTGCAGATGGAATTTGAAGGTCCCTATCTGTCCTGTCTGTCTGCTTTTATGTGTTTAGAATGTGGGTGTGTTCTAGCATCACTGACCCTACCTCTCTCTCAGCTTCTAATTGGTCAAACTTCCATTTATCATTTGATTGGGGAATGAACTGTGAGTCAGAGGGATGTCATTTTATGGCTTGCAGATAGGACACTCCTCTGTCAGATTGCACATATTCTATATTTGATAATAAAAGACATATTTCACAGTTACACAGTTGCTTGAAATTACATATACATGGTGTGGCTGAATTTAGCCATGTCTCTGTCCAAATCTGCTGTTTCTAAGAGCTTGCATTCAGAAATGGCACATTATTGACTTTTTAACTGATTTTTCAATTTCTGACATTGACCCAACTTTACATACATGTGTGCAGGGAGTAGGGATATTAACTGATGAAGTTTCAGATTTTTAACATGCATACATTTAGAGTAATATCCACTTTTCCGCTAACACCCCCCTGAACATGCCACCGGGTCGAAAAACCTCTTAAAATGTGGGCAGAAAAATCACAAGAATTATGGTATCATTTATAAAATTTTCACATGTCCGCTCTATGAGTTATTCATCTTTTTAAAGTTATGTTCTGGCTCCAAAGGGGTGTGGTTTACCCTCAGCACAAGGTTGAATTTCTGGTTTTTCCAGTTCTGCCAAGCCAGCTTGCTCTCACAGGCAGTGCCCCTCCCCTTTCCTCAGGAGGAAGCCACTTATTACGACCATTTACGACTCCTGCCAATAAAACCTTTGCCTGAGCAAGGACAGGGCTTTGTTCACTTTCCTGCAGAGCACAGGTAATTCAATTATCAGATAGATGGCATATCCTTAGTGTGAGCAGCAAAAGGGCAGCTAGGCCTGGGAACACAGCTGTGACTCAAGTTTCACTCCTGATGGGGGTAGTTGCCAGGCAGATTGGAATCTCTTTAAGCTGTCATTTCTGTTCCCCAGTTTCTGCATTCAAATAAAACTAAACATTTTCACATATGCAGCTAGAAGGCTGATTCTAAGTTTAAAACTATGACATTTAAACAATTGCAACCTATGTGACACTCAAAAGTAGGTCACTCAGTCAATTTAAACATTTAGATTTTTTTTTAGTGTCTTTCAGTCCAAATTTACTTAAACTGCTGCAATCCACAGCTAAGCCAGTCTTGTTATAAACCTTCAAGTCACTTCAGAATATAACTTTACATTGTATCCACCTCTCAGTAAGTCTTTCTTTCGCTTGCTTTGGGTTCATTTATTCAGTTTTCTACAAAATCTGGTGGTTTTAAAACGCCGGCTTTTGGATAGTGGTGAGTACTGGTACTGCACCCCTTTTTGGGATTTAAGAAAATGAATTCCCAACAGTTATGGGTTTGCTTTTGGCAATCAGCATTGCCATTCCCAATGGTTTCAGACTACTGTGTGGGTAGTCCAATGGTGGTTTTAGGCAGTGTCCTTCTGTGCCCATAACATCGGCAAAAATGGGTGGCAGCCTATTCTTCATGCATTTCCCTGTGCATTTTCTGGGAAGCTCTGGCCATCATGATGTTTTCCATGTCAGTACTGCACAGTTTTGAGGTACGGCTCGGATGCATGGGTAAATACATCCCACAATGCGATTGGACCAAGCTCAGGTTGCAGCAAGCAGGTGTCGAGTAGGTGTGAATGAGGTTGCTCTGTTATGCAGATCGAGCGGTCCTAGGATCAGGCTTTGGCCGTTGGGAGCGGTCGATGAGTGATACTCCAGCAGTTCAGGTTGGTGGGCAACCATCATCGAAGTGGTGATCTTCGATGCTTCGATTTGCAGGTCGAAAAGTGGCCATTCAAGGGATAGCTGGGTCGAGAAGTAGTTGTAACTACTGGTTAGAGTTGGCATGTGATTTCTCCAGTGATACGGATTGGGTCCCTGCATGGAGCTGTTGCTTCAGGCCTACTAGGTGATGGGCACAATGCAACGTCAAACTGATTAGAAGTGCTAGCAAGTTCGTAGTAGTAGAGGAGCACAAAAACACTCTCGTTCAAGATGTGGTCAACATAGAGTGACAGGTTCTTTGTGGCAGAACGGGGTGCTTTGGCTGGTCTGCTCCTCCAGTTTCCATAAATCCTACACCGGGGGACTCAAGGACAAGATGGTTCCATGCAGTGTCTGCTCTCACAGCTCTAGGAGATTACAGGGCAGAGTGGTAGGTCCTGGTATACAGCAGAGGTCACTCCTAATATGCCCTGGTAGTGGGTAGGGGACAAATCTTCCTTCTGTCTTGGATGCCCCCTTCTTGACCTCAGGCTGAGGGCTTTGGAAAGTCCAATATGCGCAAAGAAAGTCCAGTGAGATCTTCAGAGCAAATCTGCAGCCTTAAGAGATCCAAGAGGATCTGAGAATATCTCTTTGAAGGAGTGGGAGAACCCTCCTTTTAAAGGTAGAAGTACCCCAGCAATTGGACTAAATCTAACTTTTCTCAGTGGTATAATTCCTGCTCTTAAATGGAGTGGACGCTACCCTTCTGATGTCACACCCAAAGTGCTTTGCTCCAGAGGAAGTGGAGAGACAGAGAGAAGCAAAATGGTGGAAGTCTCCTTCTATTGATCTTGCCTATCATAATCCCGCCCCTTCCATTCTCACTAAGAACAAATTACTTTAGAGATGCAGCACCCTTGTGTAAGGCTACCCCTTTTGATGCCCAGGCCGGGGACAGCTGGCTCCTCTACCGCTGTCTCGGGTGGAGGGTATTGACTGCTCTCACAGAGAGATCAAAGTGGAGGTCCAGGTTCCTGTCTTGGCAGTGTGCAGGCGATACCTCGCTGACCAGACTACATCCATCTACAGCAGAGCTGACTCACAAGCGGTCATGATCATAAGTATTGCCATGCACTATGCTTAAACTTAGGAATCGCTTTATTTTAGAGATTATCCGGCTATTATCACTGGTTACTTATGATCATCGTAGTTTTGGTACAGAGGTGCATATCTTAAATGCAGCACTGGTGCGGCTGAGACTAGGCTTTCACTGCAGCTGTCAAATGGGCAATCATGACCTCTGAACCTGTTCTGTGCCACTACAAGGGCAGGCACTGCAAATCAGGACACTGCTGCAGCAGGACAAAAATACATACTATGCTTTTGGCATGGAACCTTTGACAGGGGAATCTGATTGGCATATTACCCTTCCAGAGATGGAATTACACACATTGTTTTATAATTTAATGAACATAAAAAAGATTTCCACCATTGCCAGATGACAATTCCTCACATCTGTCTTAGCCTACATATAAAGTTAATTGCTATTGTGGGGACCCAGCTAATGAATCTGTGTCCCCGGCTGAGCCATAGCCCATATCACACTGTGAGAGAGCATCTCCAGCTCTAAAGATCAACAACCAGAGAGGGGCAAGGGAAAAGAACTGCAGTAATGCTGCTACTGCTCACTGTCCTCTGAACAAGAATCCACCAGCACCTATAACTGTAGGGAGACACAGAAAGTAGCTCCTGCTGCTGTTAACTGTGCCTAGCTGGCTGCAGTGTACAAAGTTCATCGGAGAAAGAAAGTGTCTCTGGATCGCTGGGGGCCTAGTAAGTTCTTTCCCGCTCTGAGAGAAGGACCTGCGATAAAGCTTCCCTGCTGCAGGCCCTACACCCCGAAGATAACTTCTAGCTGAACTTGCTCAATGTAATTTAGCCGCTGAATGGCTAACATTCCCCTCTTATGCACTGTTCTCAAAATCTTCATATGGCTCTAAAAGACAAGAAAGTGTACACCTACTTCACCTTTATTTTGGTAGTATGGGCTTCTGTTAGGGTATATGCTCTTCATAAACATGAGGCAACAGCAGAGGCCACCAAACAACAATAGTTTGGTAATGTCAAAGTGAAAAGGAATGTCCAATTTGTATAAAATACTTTACTCAAACTCAGATTAATGTGAAAACACTAAAAACTTATAAACATAAAAAACACAATTGAATACATTGAAATTGTCATTGATAGGGGAGGGAAATAGGTCCCAACTAATCCTTAGGGATCAAGGTAAAACCTAGGGGTCAGGGTATACATGGCAATGTATGAGAAAGGGCACCCAGTTCACAAATTCACTAGAGTAGTCCTTTAAGCTGGTTCAACACCACCAAATAGGTATTTGGTGCTTCTCTGTGCAGCAGAAGTTGTAGATTTGTTCTAGGTGTGTGGATGTGGTGAGTCAGCTCCTTCTGCGGACACACCCTCATGAACCAGACATCTCAACTGGTTGTCCGGATGGCTCAACAAGGTGAAGCAGGGACTTGGTCTTCAGGAGGCTTGCAGGTATGTGAGACATTGGTGTATCAAAGTCTGCTTGGCTCATGATTGGCTTTGACTTTAGTAACCAATCCCACATTAAGTAGAAGGATCGCTCTTTACTAGCTTTAGAACTCTACCTCCAAATCACTCCCAGACTTAGTAGAAGCTACTTTACCTATTGAGAGTGAGGACTCAGACCCCTTTGAAAAAGTTAGCACGATATCCAGAGGGTCCTAAAGGAGTTTTGTTGCCCACAATTACGAGAGTGGTTAAACAGACCCTCAGCTCACTTAGAAGCAGATTTGCCAATAAACCATGTGTTATCTCAGATACTGCGAAGGCAGAGAGCCTAAGGTTATTTCCGAGTATGGGGGCAACAAACAGGATGGTCATGGGGGGTTTACAGGTGTGGATCTTCCTGGTATTCAGGAGACTGATCAAGGCCTGGTATCCGTTTCCTTGTCCACAACCACCATAGAGCAACGGGCCATGAGGCTAAAAATTTGGAAGTAGCCCTGGAAGGGGAAATGGGCCCAATTCGTTCTCTTCTGGTTCAGCAAGGTCATTTGTTGTCTGACGGTTTGGCCAGGATAGGTGATACAGTGCTGGATAAGAGGGATGGCCGCATTTTTTTTATTTCTTACAATCTTTTAAACAGGGCATCAGGAACATCCTGATGATTATGGCTGATTCTATCAGAAATATGAGGAAAAGCTTCAACAAGCTATCCTCTATTATTCTAGGTGGAAGGCCAGAGCTGGTGGATGACTTTAAAAAGGATCAGGGCCATTCTCCTTCAGTTTCCAATGTAGGTAATGGACCAGTAGAGGTAACAAAAATTCTGTTAATGTAGAGGCATACATGTCAGCAGAAGGACTATTCTATAAAGCAAAATTGAATTTCTATGGCCTCCCCTCAGTCTTTAGGCAGAGGGAAGGAAGTAGAGGTTCTCCACCTACTCCCTACACCTACACCTGCAGCTCCCCTTGTTGGGGTCATATTAGATGTCCCTGTGTTCCCCAATAGCAGGCTAGAATGTACTGCTTCTTTGATTAACAAGAGCAGTCACTAGGTTAACACTACTTTGATAGGACCCACCATTAACCCACAGGACATATTAATGGCCAGAAGGGTAGGGTGGGTTGGGCACACACATAAGGGGGTTTAAGGGGATTGTATTGTGGTCACCTTTGCTAATCAGTCATTAAATCCATGGTAATCTTAAACTTCTATAATGGTCCACACAAAACAGGCACAGATAGACTGCTTACTTTTAAAATTTTGATGGGGGAACATGTATTATTGGAGCTGAACCCTAATTTCATGTTTTTATTGGGCGGTGACTTCAATGTGAAGATTGGAAATGGCCTCCCAGACGATTTGTTTAAATTACAAGAATAATTAACCCTGGAAATTGCATCATCCCAGATGGAGGCTTCTCTGGTTTGTGCAAAGGGACTACAACTTTTTTTTTGGGCTTCTTGAATAGGGTTTGCCCACTGTGAATGGATGAGTCCTGAAAGATATGCCAGGCCGCCCTGCTTTTAGAAATCATCGGGGTTCCTCTATCACAGATTATGTCTGTCCCTTAGTTATACAAGGTATCGGATCAAGGGGTTTGAAATGATGGGAATCCCTGTAGTGACCATTACCCAATTAGTCTGAGTCTTAGAGGGCCTTTAGTGTTTATGGAGGGGCGACTAAGTAATTTTTGGATTTGGCTGATGTCAACCCGGCCTGCAAAAGAAAAATAAGTTGCGTGAGAACTGAAGAGGCCAAATTACACCATATTGTGTTGACAGAGAAGCAGCCATTAATTCTGAACATCCTAGAAAGCTTCTCAAAAGCCTTGAATGTGGTCTGCAAATTTGTTGAGCTCATGGGTGTGGGGGCTTTCCCTGTTGGCTTTTAATGCAATTTCAAGGACCGAAAGTCCTTTAACAAGGGTTGGTTCAGGGAAGCATTGCTCCTTGAAGCTTTGAAATCTCCTTTGCGGTCAAGGGGGGCAATTATTTAGGCCATAGCCCATTATCGGGACACTAAGGATGGGTGGAAATCCGAGCTTGAAGGTGCAGCGTGGGGTGATTTGTTTAAAGTAGTCTCGTTGAACAACTCTAAGAAATGTGAGGAATTTGTGTCTGAAGGACCTTCCTATAAGAGAATGAGAAAGGCCTGTGAGTCTTATATCGATGTTGGGGAGTATGTCAACATTTCAAACAACACACACACAGACACACACAGGCACACATATCCACATATGGCAGGGGTAAGCATTGCAGGCCGCTTACAAAAATGAAGAAAATTTTCTAAATATATATCTTATACTTTTCGCATTGTCTACACCATGGAACCTACCCACATGCCATATTTCTGGTTTATAGAATGTTGGGAAGTATGCTGAACATTTTCGAACAGACCCACACACATATCCACATATGGCAGGGCTAAGCAACGCAGACCACGTAACAAAAAACAAAAAATGAAAAATGTATTTCTTGTACCTTTTACATTGTCTACGCCATAGAAACTATCCACATACCACATGTCAGATTTGTAGCATGTTGGGAAGTATGCTGAACATTTTGAACTGACACACACACATATCCACATATGGCATGGGTAAGCATTGCAGACTGTTACTCTTGTACACGTTTTACATTGTCTACACCATGGAACCTACCTAAATGCTGAATTTTGGGTTTATTGAATGTTGGGAAGTATGCTGAACATTTCGAACAGACACACACATAGCCACGTATGGCAGGGTTAAGCATTGCAGACCGGTTTAAAAAAAATTGAAAAAAAAAGTATATTTTACACCTTTTACATTGTCTACACCATGGAACCTACCCAAATGCTGAGCTGAATTTTGGGTTTATTGAATGTTGGGAAGTATTCTGAACATTTCGAACAGACACACACATAGCCACGTATGGCAGGGTTAAGCATTGCAGACCGTTTTAAAAAAAAATTGAAAAAAAAAGTATATTTTACACCTTTTACATTGTCTACACCATGGAACCTACCCAAATGCTGAATTTTGGGTTTATTGAATGTTGGGAAGTATGCTGAACATTTCGAACAGACACACACATAGCCACGTATGGCAGGGTTAAGCATTGCAGACCGGTTTAAAAAAAAATTGAAAAAAAAGTATATTTTACACCTTTTACATTGTCTACACCATGGAACCTACCCAAATGCTGAATTTTGGGTTTATTGAATGTTGGGAAGTATGCTCAACATTTCGAACAGACACACACACACACACACACACACATAGCCACGAATGGCAGGGTTAAGCATTGCAGACCGGTTTTAAAAAACAAATTTGAAAAAAGTATATTTTACACCTTTTACATTGTCTACACTATAGAACCTACCCACATGCCAAATTGCAGGTTTGTAGCATGTTGGGAAGTATCCTGAACATTTCAAACAGATACACATATACAAACACACACATATCCACATATGGGAGGTGTAAGCATTGAGGACCTCATAAAAAACAAATTCCAAAAATGTATTTTTAATACTACCATAGAACCCACCCATGTGACACATTTCAGGTTTGTAGCATGTTGGGACGCATCCTGGACATTTGGAGCAGTCACAAACACACATAACCACATATGGCAGGGCTAAGCATTGCAGACCACTTAACAAAAAACAAAACATAACATTTTATTTCTTATACATTTTACATTGTGTACTCCATAGAACCTACCCAAATGGCACATTTCAGATTTGTAGCATCTTGGAAAGTATCCTGAACATTTCGAACAGACACACATACCCACATATGGCAGAGCATTGCAGACTGCTTAATAAACTAATTCTAAAAATGTATATTTTATACTTTTTACATTATAAACACCGTAGAACCTACCCACATGCTAAATGTCAGGTTTGTAGCATCTTGAGAAGTATGCTGAACCTTTCGAGCAGACACACACACACAAACACACATATCCACATATGGCAGGAGTAAGCATTGCAGACTACTGGAAAAAAAAGAAAATTAGAAAAATTTATATTTTATACTTTTTACATTGTCTACACCATGGAACTGCCCACAAGCCAAATCCAAGGTTTGTAGCATGTTGTGCAGTATGCCGAATATTTCGATCAGACACACACACATTTTCCATTAGAAAGATAGATAGATAGATAGATAGATAGATAGATAGATAGATAGATAGATAGATAGATAGATAGATAGATTATCATGTGGTTTCTCAATATAGCCATTTGGTGTAAACGGTCTCACTTTGTTATCTCATCAGGCTTCCTCCGTGTCTGGCGTTGCTGGAGTTGGATGATTCTGTACTAGTTTCTGAACTTGCAATAAAAACATATTCTTAATATTCCCATATTTGGCTTCATCAGAGTCATTTTTTCCTTTGAAAGGAAATTTCCACTGTACAAACATTACAAAATCAGAGTCTCCTCTCTGCTTTCAGAGGTTTCTTAATGGTAGTCTGTGTGCCAGTATGTCTCATTTGCAAGATTCTGCTATCCCAACTCTGGAGGATGTTTTTGTAGGAGCTTTGCCACATACATCTCTGCTTGATATAATTCACCCTCCCCTAACTCCTGAAATGCCAAGGATTTAAACTGTTGAAATGTAATTCCTATATTCAAGTCTGTTCAGTTTTTGTTCTCATAGATAATTTCTCGTAAAGCTATTGGCTTTTGTTTGCGTTATTACTCACATTTAACTTGTACCTTTTTGACCTCATTTCATTTCTTTCCTGCCTCTTGCATCATGTATCTCTGTCTCCTCAGGTGTGTCCTGATGTTTTCCATAGATGATTGTATCTCTCTGACTCCAATAAATGTGTTTTGTTTCTCCTCCATTTGTCCATTTGCTAAAACTCAACTATGATCTCATCATAGCATTTTATCATAAGAGAGAAAATGTCTACCAACTGCTTTTTTTCTTGACCTCTGCCGATATTGGACCCACTCTGTGTCATCGTGTGGAAAGGGTTTCCGTTTAGCACTTGTTTGTGGGGTTAGGGAAGACCCTGATAGCATCACCCTTCATAATTGTGATTCTGTTTTAAGCCAGTTCTGATTGTGCCCATGGATTTGTGATATAAAAACTCATTGTGGAGTGACAGTTTTTACAGAGTTCTGCCTTAACATGTGGGTCTGCTTTCCTATAGCCCATATCCGTCTGTGTACTACTGCCTGACACATTACTGCTTAACTGTCCAATATGTGGCCTTTCATATCCTGGGTTAGTCCGCTCTGTTGCCCGAGACATGGACGGCAACGTCCTCGCAGACCGCTGTATTCATCCCATTGTCCCAGTGCACAAGATCTTTCCACAGGAGAAAGGTATTTAAACTCTGCGGGCTCGCCCTATTGGGAGTCAATTAGATTTCTGATCCCTCTGGGAATGTCAAGTTCATCTTAGGTCTGGGAGAGCGTGTTGAGGTGCAGAGGGAGCATTTTTTTTATTGGGATTGTTTGTTTGAAAACTTCCTAACCTTTTCCGTCCGCATACATTTTTCCAGATTAGGTCAACATTGTTTTCTACCTTGGTGGGTATATGTTTTCTCTGGGACATGCTCTCTCTGCCCTCTTCTAGGTAGTTTCCCAACACTAGATCCCCCCTCCCATCGTAGCCCCCCTCACAGAAGTTGGCGTTCACTTGATCAGAGGAGTTAGACAGGAATACAGTAATGGTTCAATAATTCCTTGGTAAATTCAGACTTAGTCTGCATTAATTGTTGCAAATCCATATTTGTACTCTCACGTTAATTTAATCTAGAGATAACTGTACTTTGGGACATAGCTCCTGTCGGTGGGGCAAGCAGTTCTGTGTCATCCTCTGCTGGATTCTACACTGTCAACGTTTGTCTGGCATCCAGTTTCTTGCTGAATCTATTGATATCATATTGCAAACTAACACTGAAGTGACCTCCTCACTCATTTCGAGGCCATGAAAGTTATCATTTGAATGGGTATCTGTATTTGTGGGTGTCTTTGATTCTAGCATATTCCGTTTAATGTCAAGGCCTCCTATTTAGATTTTCTATATATTACTGCAAGTAAAAGGGGTGGAGCAGACACTCCACATCAAAGGGCAGAACCCATGATACTTAGCAAGCCCTTTCTTATAGTTCACTCTGCTTCCTCTTTCCTGAGCTCCTTCTTGGTTAGTGTAATTTGTCCCGCCTAATGTTTGGTCAACCCATTGAATGTTCTATAATGTAGGTAATTGTGTAATTGCTTTGTAGATGTGGGGCCAAGTACCCCCACTCAAAGCTCCTCCCCCATGCTGCCTAGATGTTGGGAGCCGTAGTGTGAGACACGTGCAGTACCAGTGAAACTACCTATACCGCAAAGGATCATGGAAGTAAGGTTACCATTGAGGAAGCCATACATGCACTCGCCAATATATGATGGCCATTTGAATAAAATCCTGGAGGAAGTGGGAAAAGCAAGCGAGAAAGCAGACTGGTGACGTCGTGCAGAAGCAAAGCTGATGCACCCAGAAGAAGATTGAAGACTATAGACATTCTATAGAATCAAAGGAGAAGGATGAAGATGCTCATGCTACAAAGATAAAGAAGAAGTCATTTTGAAATTGTACAGTTACGGTAATGCAAGCAGACAAAGTATTCTTGAGGCTGGCTACGTAGTGAATAGATTGCGGCAATGCACCAATGTATATGCATAGGAATGTACAGACTACAGATATACCACAACGCACTTTAGCAGAGTTGAGCCCAGAAGAACAGAAATGCTTTTTCAGTGTGGCGCTGTTATGAAAATAAGCTAATAACGAAGGTGAATCGAAGAAAGGCTTGGCTGACCTAGCACCAGAAAATCAAGGCCACCTTGAGCCTGGATGTTCTTTGCAGAAGCTGCAAAAGTGTGAAGGGAGCGTCAGAGGTTCTTCATTTAATAGCGTTTAATGCAGCAAACTGCTCTGAAACATGCTCTTCAGTCACGTGGAAAATAGAAATAGACACAAGTTGCATTTGAAACCAAAGGACAGAGTATGCCTATACTCCCTTTTCTTCTCAGGCTCAGAGAATATTTACAAGGCCAATCTTCAAAGGGCTAATTGACTGGGTGCCAGCCTGCGTGCTGCTGGTGTATGTGGAATATTACAGAGGGGTACGAGGATGCCAACCAATTATAGAGGGCCACGTACTAGAGAGCCTATATTTTGTATAACCAATGGGATGTCGTTTATTTGATGACATTCGTAGTGACCTGCCCTAGAGGAGGGCTTAGTTGCCCACCTGATGTTACAAACCCAATCACCTTCCCTGACTAGTGTGGAACGTATACCAAGATGTTCCCAGTAATCCTATCACTCTCCCGATAGGCTTTTGTAGTTTGGCATGTAGATTGACATCAATGATGACAAGGTCTTAGTATATAAACTGCGTTTTTTATGAAATGCGTTGAGTAAGAGGATCGAGCGTGTTCGTTGATGTTTGTTATACTCCCTGTTTTAGATAATTGAGTTTAAAACAGACTTACTTTGCCAACTTCCTGAGTCAGTCTGATTATTGATGTTTGAGTATATTCTGACACCATGTATCTCAAATTATTGCTACCCCATCTTAAAGGGCTTGTGTTGGGTACACAAGTTCATGTGGTAGCAGAGGATGGTTAAAGACCCATCGATATAGTAAGCTTTGGCGTTCTGGAAATATCGGTGGTCCTCTGCCAGTTAGCTGGAGGAACGTAAAGCTTCCAGTGGATAGCGGCCGTTAGTATAAACAATCTTGCAACTACAGGTGGGACGAGTCCCTCATTTGCAAGCGGAATCCCTTCCCGACTTCTACAGGAAGCTGAGCGAGCCGAAGGCTGAAACGGCTGGTTGAGGAGGAGATGATCCCGAGGGTCAAGAGCTGAAAACGCGAATGGTGAGTAGATTGAATGAGACGGCAAACAAATAATGAGTAGTGACGGGGGAGAGTGATAACAGCAAAAGAGTAATGGTCTGGGTATTTTATTAATAGTTTAAGATGAAGAGTGTCATAGTTTAAGATGAAGAGCGTCATAGTTTAAGTTGTGGACGATGAGTGATCCGCAAGGATAAGCCCGTTAACCTTCCTCAAGAGACGTTTAAGAAGAAGTTGTTTTAAAGTCCAAGAGGACCAATAGGATATGAGTAGACCATGGGTCGCTAAAGAAGACAACTTATACTCCGATCAGAGTCATTTTAGGGGCAGAGAATAATCACAAGGAGCACTGACGAAAGTATATGTGGGCCAATCAGTCTGTCAGTTTGCCTGTTTGTATAATGTATATGTTGTATGTGGTGAAGAAATTATGAAATATAGAAGAAAAGAGAAGCAATAGATTGTGATGAAAGGCTGAAAAATTGATTAGTTATTTATTTAATTGACTGATGGTGTTCATTTAATAGGTAGATTTAAGTAAAGTGAAATATAGAGGTTTGGAGCTGCGATGATTGGTACACGCTCATAATGTATTATTTTTCTGAGAAGCATTTTGGAAAAGTACGATGAAGAATGAACAAAGTCTATTGTGACAAGTCTTGCTGGAGGATGTTACTCAACTCAAACACTTGTGCAGACAGTTGCCAAAACATGCACCCAGGCTTAAGCAATACAGTGCAGAATGGGTTACGGGTACAGCAGACAAGATGTTTATGCCGTGGCCACAAGGAGTATCACTTTCTAAAGCAGTTTTACAACATATGATGACATACACATGGAAAAAACTAGAAAAGAGGCTAGGTAGTTTAGAGCTTTGGAAGATGTACCAGGAGGAAAGGGAAGACCCGCCTCCTGAGGACTGGATGCTTAGCCAGTGTAAAGAGGGGTGTGTTGAGCCTTCTGCTCCTCCTATCACGCCTGAAGTAAATGGCGATAGTTCAAAAGATGAAGGAGTATATCCATTGAGAGAGCTTAAGGCAGCAACAGGGTATAGCAATCTGACACATAAGTCACCTGCGTATAGCAGTGACGTGATTCCAGAAAAGAGTCCAGAAAGGGATGTAATCCCTAAAGTCCCATGGGACAAGGAAAGAAGTGACACACCAGGTATGCCTTTAGACATGGAAAGAGAAATAAAGAGATGGAAAGGAGAGAACGATAAGACTGACAAGATAGTACTCATACAGAACGAATGGATGGGAGGTCAGATATTGCTCAAACTTGATGGAAAGAGCATTGAGAAGTAAGGCAAAAAGAAGATCCTGACAAGCAAGATAAAAAAGAAAGAGAACAAGAAAAATGATTGAAGGAAGACGAGGCCAAAAGAAAGAGTAGACAAAGAAGGGAACAGCTGTATCAAGATGAACAGTTGAAAAAATAAGAAAGAGCAGAAGAGCAAAGAAAATATGGCAATAGACAAAGAGCAATCGAAGAACGAGATAGGATAGAAAAGAAAAGAGAGGAAGAGGAGGAACAGAAAGTAAGAGACAAAAGAATTCACAGATGAAGGGACGAAGAAGTGCTTACGGCAAACGTAAGAAGAGAGGTGAAATGACAGAAAGAGGAAAGAGTTAGCGAGGAAGCTAAGAATCAGAGAGAATTTGACAAAGAAATGGAATGAAAGGGAAGGCAAAAGGCATGCAACATTGATCACATGGAGAAAAAGTTAATGGAACCAAATCCAGAATTGGCATGGGAAGATATAGAAAAGTTTTTCCCGACACAAGAACCAATGCCAGAACCTTCTAGAGTAGATTTAGAAGATAATTCTGATATAGGAGCTATTGGAGACAGAATCAAGAAAGCTTATCAGGAGATGAGGACAAACATGAATTGACAAATATAGGGAAAGATGATAGATTTGAAGGAGCTCAGTCACGAGGTAAAGAGGGAGGTCTGTTCAGCCTCGAGCACAGAGCCTTGTCTTTGGACAAGCATACATTAAACAGAGACGAGAAAGATGTAAGCCACAATAGTTGGGGACAGAGGCGTTGCTACATTGCTAGGGGGCTATAGCCCCGGGTCTGTTGGTTGTAAGCCGGATAGATTCTTAGGGTCTACAACCAAAAGGCTACCTAGCCCCGATTGCCAACAGTCCTGATATTAGCCTAGCCCCGGATATTTTCCAGACCTAGCAACACCCTTGGTTGTGGACAAGATATGACAGACAAAGAAAGGGAAACTTTCCGTGGGGAAGAGGCATAAGTGCATATGGACCCCAGGGGTGTTCTCCAATATATAAGGAAGTGAAATGATCAGATGTAGACCTACCTAAACCGAGGATGCCAGAACCCCTGGCACAGCTAGATCGACCTAAAGGGCGATCCCATAGTGTGAGGGGGACTCGCCACCCTATGTAAGCAGATTAAGGTCACTCCCAGGAAGAAGAAGGTGCAGAACCATTGTCCCTGCTATGGACAGGCAGACGATGTGAGACAAGTGTGAATTTGGGATCTCACAGTTTCTGTTGTTAGAAAAGGGAGGGGCCAGACTGCAGTATATTCCTTGGCCCCAAATATATAGGGATACTCTAAGGTGTAAACTCGCAGTCTGACATCAGGTGCCGGAAAATGGATCTATGAATTAGAAAAAATGACAGGAGGAAATACGCTAGCTATAGGGGACATTAAAGGTATTCTAACAGCTATACTTTAGGAGAGAGCTGATGACATTTGGTCGAGATCAGGATACACAGGTGTCACTGCACAGAACACAGTGCATGATGGAGCACCGTTTATTAATTGTAGAGCAGCAGTCTGCAAAGTGCTTAGAGTACAATATCACTGAGATGTCGGATATGGGAGCTATAATGGCCGAAAGATGCAGGAAGGGGAAGATCCACTTATTTACATTCAAAATTTTCAAGAGCAGTGGAGCTTGGAAATTCAGGAGCCGTGGGGAAAATCTATACCGGTATTCTATCATATATTATGCCTGGGATTACCAGACAAGGTACAGAGTCAGCACAAGAAACTGGTTGCTATAGAGGCAAAACCATGGCCAGAAATACAGCTGACCATCGCACATCCTTACCGACTGTTGCAGGAAAATAATCAAAAGAGGGACGATGGTAGAAAGATTGAGGAAGCTAAGCTAGTGCAGAAGAAGCTATCAAAATATGCTATAGAAGAATAAATGCTAAATAGTGAAGAAGAGACAGGAACGCAGCACGCAGCAGGTATGCCACAGGTGAATAACCAATGACAGTTCAATCAAGGAGGGAACAGATTTATACCGGAAGATAGAGGAAACTTCAGCAGAAGAGGAGGATTCCAGAATAATCAGAAAAACTTCCAGAATAACCAAGGTGGGTTTCAGACTATGTAGAATGATAATCAAGGCATGCAGGGAGGGCACATTTGAAGACTTCCTCCTGTATGTTGGGCATGTGGAATGACAGGGCGCATAGCACAAACATGTGGGAATCAAGGGTAAGTACAGACTGGGAAGTTCTCAAGAGGGGAGACCGCCTTTCCACCTGCATATAGCACACAAAGGAGGGACGGGTTTGCCCAAGATCAAACAGTATATAAGACACAAGCACCGCAAATGCAACAGGCTTAACAACCACAGCAAGCACCATTGAATCCGTCACAAGGGCAGTCACAACAGGCACCCATGCAGAAACAGCAGACTACAAACACAGGGCATTTATTGACTCCTCGGATAGGGGTTGTCACTGTCGAGGGTGGGAATCCTTTTAGGGGCACAGGGATAAGCATGTACCCACAATAGAACGGCTCACTGGGTGACTTGATTTCAAGAGGAACCAAGGGTTGACGTTACGATAGGAGGCAAATCATTTTCTTTTTTAGTAGACAATGGAGCGACTCGCTCATGTATAAGAGAGGGAATATTTGTAATGTGGGAAATGCCATGAATGCTCAGGGTTTCAGTAGAGCTACAAGTAGAGTTCCTTTTACTGAGAAATGACCAGTCACTATAGAATAATGTGATATGTCTTTTTACATTATTGTATTAAAAACAGACAACAATTAATATACTGCGCCGAGATTTAATGAAAATGCAAAACATGACGATTTTGTTCACTGATGAAGGCATAGTGTGTTCTATGCCAGGAATACATTATTTGAATGTAAATAAATTCATTATGGCATTTACAGGGCAAATAGCCATATGAGGAGAACCAGAAGTGTTTCATTATGGAGTACGCATTTTGTTATCATGGTTGCCTGGTTCAGTGGGTAGGACTATGAGGGTTCCTGATGAATGTCTTTTTCGGCCAAAGATTCCCATGGACGATGAGGGGGGGACACATTTTTTCCTTAGAATTACAAGCAGCTGTAGTATGAGGGGAATTGGCAATGCTCTTTAAATTTGATGATAATAGTAGATCGTGGAGCACAGTGATCGCTACTGGAGAAGGTTATTAATTGGCTGAAATCACAGACGAGGACATATTTAGCGATGACCCATCAGATGAGGTTGTAGTGTTTGAGATGAGCATTACATATTGGGTTAGGGCAGAAAAATGTGAGGTTCCACAGAGGATGATGATAGTGCGACATCGTCCCACATTTTTTGATGAAGACATGGCGAAAGTGACAGTTTCTTTATGGTACAGGCCCTTATGATGTAGGCCTATCAAAGGGAGCTAGAGAAGTTAAGATCAAAATGAAGCCAGGGGCAGTTTTACCTTGAGCACTACAGTATCCCATGTCTCGAGAGGCAGACAAAGGTATTTTTAAAACAATATCCGTCATGATGGATCAGGGTATTGTAGAGATGTCAGAGTCAGCATGCACTACTGCAGTGTACCCTATCAAGAAATCTAAGGGGGGGGGGTTGTGGTGCTTAATCCAAGACATATGCCCAATTAATCAGATTGTAGAGGCCGAGTTTCCTCTAGTTCCTAACATGGTGACGATTCTGTGTAGTATTCCCCCAGAAGTACGATATTTCTTAGTAATTGACTTGAAAAATGCATTTTTCTCAATCCCATTGCACAAAGATTCTCAGAATCTGACGTCATTTACGTTCCGTCAGACTAAGTTGAAAAACATGAGCTTGCCCCAAGGGTATTGTGAGTCTCCATCGATGTTCAATAGAGTCCTGCAGATGGACTTAAGCAATATTGATTTGCTGAGTGCTGTTTTGCAATATGTGGATGATATTTTGGTCTGCAGCACATCAGAAGAAGAGTGCAGATGTGACTCAGTACAGCTAATGATTATTTTAGCAGAGAAAGGATATAAAGTGAATAAAGAAAAACTCAAATATTGTCAGACAGAAGTGTTATATATAGGACATATAATTTCGCATGAGGGAAAGAAAGTCACACCTGAGAGGGCTGAGGCAATGCTGAAAACTGCAAAACCGCTCACAATAAAGTATATGCAGCAATTTTTGGGACTGTGCAATTATTTAAGAGCATGGGTATTTGATTATAGCTTGTACACAAGGCCATTGGGCAGGCCCTGAAAAAGGCTCAAGCAAGTCAGGAAACATTTTTATGGACTGAGGAAATGGAGGAAGGGTTTGTTGAGTTAAAAAAGGCAATTTACATTGCTCCAGTTTTAGGGTTTCCCAATTATTCTGAGGAATTATTTTTATTCTCGCACACAAATGGAACAGTTATTTCAGCAGTACTCACACAGAGAACTACATTGGGGTGCAAGCCTTTAGCATATTATAGTGGGATTATGGACCCAGTAATGAGGGGCCACTTCCCATGCGAACAATCGCTGGCAGCCGCCACATTCATTATTGATAAATCTGCCAGCATAGTGATGGGGTGTTCCAATGACGTTATTTGTCGAGCATGCATTATTTGCAGTTTTGGAAAAACCCATAGGTACAATGACATCTAAAAGAGCTTCTGCTTATGAGGTAGTTATATCGAAGCCAGCGAACTATGAAGAATTCTATGATGAGATCCCAAGGGTGAAAGAAATTGCTTTAACAGCAGGGGAGATTCTCTTTATTGATGGTTCTTCAAGAATTGATCAAACTGATGGGCAAAGACATTCAGGAGCCGCTGTGGTAAGGACAAGTTTAATGGGGAATTCAAAGTAATGACAAATGCAAGACTACCGTCTCACTTCTCAGCACAGGCTGTAGAATTGGTAGTGCTGATCGTCGCACTCAAGAACCATGCATACCAGGAAGTAACGGTGTATAGTGACTCCGCCTATGTGACGTGAACCGTACATGCAGGGCTAGCACGTTGGAAGAGGAGGGGCTACCTCTGAGCAGACAGCACCCCAGTGCAACATGCTGCCTTATTAAGGCACTACAATTCCCACTAGCCATTGCAATAGTTAAGTGTGCAGTGCACACTATGAGAGCAGACTTTATCTCACACAGAAATCAAGCTGCAGACGAGGAGGCAAAAAGGGTTGCATATTCAGATGATGTAATGAAATTTGATACACCTGATGTGAATGAAAGGATGGTGGTGATGATGATTATAAATGAAAGCTTTAATAATTTATCAAAGACAAAATTGATGGAAGTCCAAGGTTTAGCCCCACAGGATGAGAAAGGCCTGTGAACACGGAGGGGGTGTACTTTATCCCCCACCGAGGCACTGTGGTGACAAGACAGCACTGGTAAAGTGGTGATACCTATAGCCTTATTAAGGGTGGCGTTAGAGCAGCTACACTGCCCTGCGCATTTCACTAGGGAGAGTCTCACTACAGCCATTGCAGAAGACTGGTTCATACCGAACCTTTTGGAACACATTGCTTTTTATGTAGTGAATTGCATTGTATGTCAAGAGTTTACTGCTGGGCACACACTGCAAACAGTGAGAGGTGTTATCCCTCGACCGAATGGTCCATTTCAGCATTTAAATATCAATTATGTTGACATGCTGCAGATTTGTAATGGTTATAGGTATATGATAGTGGTGGTGTGCCCCTTCTCTAGGTGGATCATGGCCAGTCCATGCACACATCCTGACGCCACTTGCACTGTGAAGTTTTTAGTCCAAGAAGTATTTCCTAGATGGGGAAATGTGAGGTGTTGAGATCAGATAATGGCCCTCATTTTGTGAATGAAGAGTTTGAGCAAATTCGTTTATTGCTCAGTATAAAGCATATGTTTTCCTCTGCTTATCACCTGCAAGCTAACAGAATATGTGAGAGACTCAATGGTCTGCTCAAGGAAAGAATAGCCAAGTTGAAGCTAACATTGAAAAAAGAATGGCTGCATTGCATGCCTCTTGCATTACATGCATTGAAGAATCAACCAGGCTCTGACCATCACCTCACCCCCCATGAACTTGTAACAAGGAGGCGAATGAGAACGCCTCTCACTCCTCGATCAAGGACTAGAGGTGATGCCCAGACAACAGCAGAATTGTTAGGAGATGAGTTACATGCCTACTTAACATGTATGACCACAAGTACCTCTGTCATTTCAGACCAAATCAAGCAGACGGGGTGTCGAGCTCAGAATACAGATGAAGACCATACAGCAACCGGATTTAGAATTACATCTTCCAAGAATTTTTCCGGGTGACCAGATCCTAGTTAGAAACTTTACACGAAAGTGGCACCAGCCTAGATTTATTGAGCCTTTTGTAGTGGAGGATGTCACCCCATCAGCAGTAAAAGTCATAGGAAGATGCGCTTGGCTGCATCAAGGAGACGTGAAAGTCTACGCTGGAGAGACCCCCCACCCATTCTGAAGCTAGCAACGGTGAAGAAGTTCAGCACATGCAGACTAGATCAATGATGAGGAAAAAGGCCGCAGAGACTGTCCAGTAGACAGATAGAGAGTTCATTGTAGTTTGGTTTTCCCAAGAAACTCTTTGTAGCTGCTAAGCAAAGAGTGTAAAAGCTATTGTTCTTGAGCCACAGGAGTTTGCAAAACATTAGACTGTGAAGCATTGAGATATTGAAGAGGAAAAATGCCCGATCTCGAGTTCATTTTCGACGACTGGAAAAGGGAGCAGTTTCCCGACTCCTTTCTCACTGAGTTTCTCTTTGGAGGCACCCATGTTTTCCTCTCCATTCTTCGTGCATATGCTGCGCTGGTTGGGAGAACTGTTGACATTCACATGTTTCTGCAAGATCCTAAAAATGGTCCAGTCGTGAGGAGACTGCTCTCAGCCATAATTGAGCAAATCCTCCAGCTACCTGAGTATCGTACAGAAGGTGCAGATAGTCATATCTGATGAAGACACTCACAAACTGCTTGGACTGATTCTTCATTTCTTGCGTGAAGAGCATCCTTATCTTGTTGGATGACAAAATGACACTCGTGTGTTCCCGAGAGATCCCAGGAATCGATCTACAATTACTTGGCTGATACATGTGATAATCAAACAAATCCGTTTATTAGCTGAACATCTCCTTGAATATCTGGATGCTGTTGATGAGTGATGACATTCACAATCTACAGACCTTGATCTTTTGCTATTTGCTTGAAACTCATCCTCATTTAATCTGGTGACATGACAACCCTTTGGTATTCATTCATAATCTAGTTGATCGTCCTGCAATCAGCCAACTAGTTATGGAGCTTGTGGAGAAGATTCAACAGTTGCCAGAATATGGCAAGAGATTGCCTGATTAAAGTAATGTTTTCCTTCCTTAAAAGTAATTAAAGGCAATTATGGGAAATATTGATAGAAATAATAATGTGGCAAACAACGAGAGAGCACCGCGACGTACAAGAGGTTATTGCTGTATAAAATGGACTTACTGGTACATAATATATACATGCATCATGCATAGCGCTCAACCTTTTTTGTCAGCAAGGCGGGTGAAAACACCCGATTTTCTTTTTGGCGGGTGAGAGGCCCATAGAAGTGAATGGGCGTATGAGAGACTTGGCGGGTGATTCATCTGCTTTCAAGGCCGGTGACACCCGCTAAAAGCGGGTGAGTTGAGAGCTATGCATCATGTTTATTGTTATTCTTCTATCTCTCACGATCCATACTGTTTATTATGTTGGTCAAAAAAGAGCAGGAGTTCCTGTATATCTTCCTAGGGAGCAAGAAGGTACTGCTATGATGATTGTGAGGCAGCCAAGACCTCGTGTGATTGTCCCTACACCAGTGGTGCATGAGAAGGCACCTAGTTCAGTGTCAAATGGGTCTGAGCATCCCTTTGGAGGGAGCTCTGCTTTAGAGGTTTTTCATGATATTTGGTTGCCTAATTATTATAAGAGAAAGAGACCTGAGAGAAGTGCAAGGGAGGATGATGAATGAAATGACTACCTAGACAGGACGGCACACTTGGGAAATAATGTATGATATCAACACATGAGAGAGGTGGGCAAACAAACTTCTGAGGAGGAATGCTTTGAAAGTGCACTCCTGCCTTATAGTATGGGGGAATCTAAGATATTCATAGTCATTGAAATAGATGTCCAGCCAGCACACTGTCTAACTCACATAGCGCTCTGCCGAGCAAGAGATCAGTTCATGGGCCAAACAGCATCTTTGGTATGGGCAACGGAATGGTCAGATGCAGATGAAGATGATTATGTTCAAGACACGCAGATAAGAGCAAAAACACATACCAGGAATCATGTGATAAGATATAACCAGCCTGGAGTGAAAGGAGCTGGAATCAGATGGGAAGTGAAAAGAAGGCTTGAAAGCCCAGGGAAACCTGCAGAAGAAATTCGAAGATGGAAGGAAAGGGGCCAGATGCAGATTTGGGGATCAGTGCTTTCTCCAGATGGATGGTAGGAAGGTGTGGTTGCATGCAGAGCCTGGGTAATGATTGGTTTTCGTAAACCAACTGTTGACATGGTGGAAAAAGAAATGCAAACCTTTATGGCCAAAACTTGCAAAACTACTGACATGGGTTGACGGTAAAGGAGGTCCTCTGCAGATAGTACCTCTAGACAATGCAAAGCTGTGCTTCAGAAATAATGTGCAAGAAAACTTGGACGGAATCAGAATTGTGGTTGAATCTTCGATGTACCAGCAATGAGTATTGGGACAGCAGTGATAATGGTTCACTACTGGGCTTGTGGATCCAGAGCTTATATGAAGCTGCCCAAAGATTGGGCAGAACTGTGTTTTATAGTTAAAGTCCCTGTTCCAGCATTGGTGATTCCAATGAGTGCCGTGAAAATTGGGAATTTCCAAAACCATATGCACATCTGAGGAAGAAGCAATCTGCTGAATTACTGAATCGAGTAAAGAGAAGTTTTTTTCAGCTAAGTCAATAGAAGCTTTTGATGCCATACCATATGAACATAGGTTGTTCAGTCAGACAACATCAATATTCACAACAATCTTCATGCCCAGCATCCAGACTTCAGCAAATACCAAGTGGTTCCAGATAACCAGATGGGAGCTTCAAGATATAGCTGAGAGCCATATGACTGATGACTCACTAGAACAGATATGTCCTTGATATGATCACAGCTATGGATGGAGGTGTTTGAGCCAAAATTGGAGAATCATGTTGCACGATGATGACGAGAATGGCACTCTGACAGAGGCCATAATGATGCTGAGGCTACACCTCCGGATGATAGACAAATTGGAAGACATTGCTGATGACAGCTGGTTTGGATCCATCTTTTCATGGGTTCCGCAATGGATGAGAGACATGTTCAAGTTCCATGGAGCCTTGATAGTAATGGTCCTTTTTGGATTTTGTGTGATCAGGATAATCATCTCACAGTGCAAGAAGACTGCAAAGAAAGCTGTAGGAATGAAGATTATGATTGATGTTGAATCAGGATGGAACCAAGGAGTTTACAGATATGGAAATCAGAGACTACGTGAAGCCCATCATTCATGCACCTGAAGGAACGAAGTTCCTGTATCCGAAGCACCACAAGAAGTATGTGGGGAAATGTATCTACTGCAGTCTGAATGGACAATGCAGGCTTATGTCCTGGAGTAAGGATGAACATGTGAAATCAGCAGGATGCCTGAAAGGAGTCATAAAGATATGGGTCCCAAAGAAGCATTTCTTCAGACGAGGCTGTCTAGATGTGGAGAATGATGAGAGAGTGGTCGATGAATCGCCCAAAGGGTGGGTGTAGAGGTGGAGCCAAGTACCCCCACTCAAAGCTCCTCCCCCATGCTGCCTATATGTTGGGAGCCGGAGTGTGTGACAAGTGCAGTATCAGTGAAACTACCTATACCGCAAAAGATCATGGAAGTAAGGTTCCCATTGAGGAAGCCATACGTGCACTTGCGAATATAGGATGGCCATTTGAATAAAATCCCGCAGGAAGTGGGAAAAGCAAGCGAGAAAGCAGACTGGTGACGTCATGCAGGAGCAAAGATGACACACTCAGAAGAAGATTGAATAGTATAGACATTCAATAGAATCAAAGGAGGAGGTGTTAAAGATGAGCAACATTTCAAGGCGAGAGGCTCATGCTACAAAGATAAACAAGAAGATATTAAGTCATTTTACAATTGTACCATTGAAGTTACATAAGCAGACCAAGTATTCTTGAGGCTGGCTACGTAGTGAATAGATTGCAGCAATGCGCCAATGTATATGCAATAGAATGTACAGACTACAGATATTCCACAACGCACTTTAGCAAAGTTGAACCCAGAACAACAGAAAGGCTTTTTCTGTGTGGCGCAGTTATGAAAATAAGCTGATAATGAAGGTGAATCGAAGAAAGGCTTGGCTGGCCAGCACCAGAAAATCAAGGCCCCCTTGAGCCTGAATTTACTTTGCAGAAGTCTCAAAATATGTGATGGGTGCGAACTCCTGGATGAGGTGAAATGAAAGAACATTGAAGAAGTCAGAGGTTCTTCATTAAATAGAGTTTAATACAGCAAACTGCTCTGAAACATGATCTCCAGTCACGTGGTCTGATGGAAATAGACACTGGGATGAGTTACATCGAAACCAAAGGACAGAGTATGCCTATACTCCCTTTTCTTCTCAGGCTCAGAGAACATTTACAAGGCCAATCTTCAAAGGGCTAATTGACTAGCAGACGGCAAGGGTGATGATAGATTGTAGGCTAATGAGGTGGGAAGCTATGGCTATGACCAGCCCACCAGCACCTGGGTGCCAGCCTGCATGCTGCTGGCGTATGTAGTATATTACAGAGGGGTACGAGGGTACCAACCAATTATAGAGGGCCACTTAATAGAGAGCCCTATAGTTTGTATGACCAATGGGACGTCGTGTATTTGACGTTCGTAGTGACCTACTAGTTGGGTACACGAGTTCAGCTTTATTAGTTGTTGTTAGGGTTCAGAACTATAGAGTCAGTGTGTCTGCAGATTGCAGGCTGAAAGCCTACAGGAAGCATGGATATCAAAAATTTACAATAGGCAATGGGAGTCCTACTTGTGGTTACCAGACAGATGGGAGCAGAACGGTATAGATGACAAAACCGAGTCACCACCCCATATGGCACAAGGACGCCAAAAAAACAAAACACTGCAATGGGCCTTCTGGCCAGCACAAGGGTGCAAACTTAAGCAGAATTACATGAGAATGGGTGGGCAATACCGGCCCCGTTAATGCCCCCCTGCTCGAGTAATATTGCTATTAGTACCCCAGAACGTTTTACTGGGGTACTAATAGTGTTTTTTTTTTTTATTGTGCAACAATGTCTTTGCTGTTTCGCAACTTACAAAAAAACAACAAGATGGCCACCATGGATCGAGGAGAAGCGAACTACGCATAGCCCCTTCTTCCTTTCCATGGCAGCCATTGCTGGGTCAGTGATGCGCCAGGAACACTAGTGTTCTAAGCATCGGAGAAGGACCGTTTTGGTACCCATCTGTCTGTGAACCACTGGCTCTCTCATTGTCTTTTGTACATTTGTGTTATTCATACTTCTTGTATGCTTTCAGCCTGCACTCTGCGGACATGGTAAGTAGGGTGGGGATAGGAGTGGAGAGAGGTTTGTGTAAAAGGGGGTGGGGGAAGTGGAAGGGCATGCAGAGAATGCCCATTTATATGTGATCTGACATGGAAGATGGTATCCTTCCTCTCTGAGGCGACTCGCATGGGGGCTGTACCATGTGGTGAAGCCCCCTTTCTGAGCCTCCTTATTGGCTGGGAGGCCGAAGACAAGCCCCCACCGGATTCTAATAAGGAGAAAATAGCTCCTCTAAGAAGTAGCACAGTTCCAAAACATCGGGCCTCATTACGAGGTGGGCGCAACGGGATACCAGGCACTGTTAAGGACATCGGTGCCGGTAATCCCTTTGCACCCTATTCTGAGGTCCCTTAGCGGGTCCCTTCCTTAACACCTGGTTTTACCAGGCGTTATGGACGGGGCCCGTTAAGGGACTTCAGAGCTAATAACGGTACCACACTTTGTGGTACCGTTATAAGCGACTTCCCCCTTCCCATTGAGCCCTTTGGGGGCTCAAATGGGAATGGGGAATAGCTTTTTCGATGGGGATTTACTGGTCCCGCCAAGGTCGGACTGGACCGGTAAGTCCCCATTGAACAGGACCGGACACGGTCCCGTTATTTGTGGTAGTCATGGCGCTAATAGCTCCATGACTACCACCAACCTTGGAATGAGGGCCATTGTCTAAAACAATTCCTACTGCCAAAAACAGTGGGGGAGAAATCTGCAAGGCGAGGCACAAGTAGGTTAGTAGGGGCGAAGCATTACAGTACAACAGGGGAATGTCCAAAGCAATAACCTAGGGAAGTGGAAACTAATCTCCATCTAACAAGCCGCATTGAATCAGAGAAGAGGCGGAATCTGAAAACACAGTATGGATTGGTACACAGAAAAGAAATACAATATTACACTCAGGCACAAAATCACTGGTTTGTTGACAAGTGCCGAGTTCCTTTGCCAAGTACCCTTTGACTGCTCTTACCTTTTCTGTTTCGGGGCGCTGTGGAATTCATATCGCAACGTGATTATGTACAGCGTGGTGCAAGCCTGCTGATGGGAGATGTAGTTGGGCAGCCCAGGCACCCTGTTAGTTTTGATGGCGGCGACTGCGGAATGACATTGGATGTCCTGTACTGTCAACTGCTCTGACAGTACCCCCTTGACTGGAGTGCACACCCTACAAGCCCTCCACTGCAGGAACTCTATTAAAAGCATGTGAGTGTGAATGTTTTCAAAGGGTTCCCAGAAGTGGTCCTTGGGAACATAACCTTTTTAATCAATAAGCAGGCACATCTATCCCCTAATTCTCTGCATATCCAGAATGGTCTCACCTCATGTTCCTCAATACCCTAGATGAACACTGTTGCAGGGTGAATGGGTAAGCACATAAAGGCTTTCAGGACTCTCAGTATCAATACATAGGACACTGGATGTGTCTACCAAGTACTGAGAAATGCCAATTTCATGGTTATGTACTGCGGAGTATCAAATCATTTCAATCTATCCCACACAACATGTTTATCAGTAGGCCCTGTTGTCTCGTGAGTTATAGTGTTACCCACCTTTTTCTGAGAAATACGTTCTGGGGAATGTCAGTTTCATGGTTAGCAGGTTGGACACCTTTGTCACAGTGTATGGGCCCACATCGTTAACAACTTTCGAGTGTCCTTTAGCGATAGGTGTTTGGTGGAGAGGGAAAATGGGACTGATCCCTTGCTCAGGAGACAAACTATAGTGCTTTTCCACTTGCGTTTTCAGACTTTGTTTTGCCCAGTGGAGACCTGCTCATGGCTTAAATTGTATCCTTATGTTAGGGAATATCCATGTGTTGGCCGCCGGGACTTTGGTAAGTCTCGGAACCTGTTTCAGACAACATGTGAGGAAGGTGGACCTGGAGCAGAAAGAATGGGGATACACCTGTGTTGTGTGTGTTGAATGGTATTATAAGTAAATTCGGCAGGTACCAGTAAAGAGTGCCAGTCATTCTGGTTCTGAAGGCAAAAACACCAAAGGTATTGCTCCAGCATTTGCATAAGGTGCTAGGTCTGACTTTATGTCTGTGGTGGGTAAGCGGAGTAAAGTCTGTGATCCATGCCTAACAGGTGTAAGAGGACTAGAGAGACGCGTGCCCTGAACCCAGGATCTCCGATCTGTTATCAGGGCAGATTGCAGACTGTGCAGGCGAAAGACATGCTAAAAATAGTTAGGCAAGGGTTGGTGCATGTTGAACCCCCGCTGGAAGTGACAAAGTGCTCCATCTTGGAGAAGCTATCCACCAGAACAATAAGAACAACGTGAGAAATCTGGGGGGAGTCCCATAATGAAATCCAGAGTAATCGTATGCCAAGGATGTTAATGTATGGGCAATGGGTGTAACAGTGCTTCTGGTTTCGGATGACGGGTCTTGCCCCCGGACAAAAGTAGCACATGCATCCACATAGGATCCAAGATACATGTGATTGAGGGCCAACAACACCAATGACTGAGTAAATCTAGGATCATTGCGCAACCTGGATCTACTGCCAGTGGTGAGTCATGACACCATTGCAAGACAAGCCGTTGTAGCTCCGGAGTGGGGATGAATAACGCTTCCACAAACCTGCCTGTACTTCAAATGCCATGTCGACCACTGCATCCATCTGTAGGGTGGTCCACTGACGTAATGCTACCCGTATGGAAGATGGTATATCACAAATTCATACCACATGACCTTCGGGAAGAACAAGTTGCATTTGTACTTCCTTCAGTCCAGTGCTACCATGCATTCTCAACAGGGTGTTTTCCTGGGTGATGCATAACCAGAAAGTCATAGGTGGAAAAAAACAAGTGCCAACGGGCTTGCCTGGCATTGGTGCATCAGGCTGTACTCCTGGATACTAGAAGTTGTTGGTCCGTAAGTATGGCCACCTGATGGGTTGCCTTCAAGAGCTAATGTGACCATTCATTGGTGGCAGCTTATATAGATAACAGCTCTTTGTCCATAACCTAATAGTTCCTTTCTGCAGTATTCAACGTGAATCTGGGCATTAGACAGGGGTGTGTACTCGCCCCCTGTTATTCTTGATTTGTATTAATGACTTGCAGTGGAGATATTGAGGGGCCGATTCATGCAACAAATGTGCACCGAAAATCTTGGCTCAGGCTGGCGCAAGCGTGAAAAAGAAGCAGGTGCACGCGCACGAGTGCGATTCATGGAAGGCCCTGCACGTAGTTCCCTCGGGATGTGTGCCAAATTAGTGCATGGCGTACACGGGCGCACACGTCATTGCAACATCCCAAACGCTGTGCACAACGCGCACAGGGAAAGTGCACAACGTTGGCGCACACACAGGCGTCAACAGGTCCACCACACGAAGGCAGGCGGAAGCGTCCCCGCGCACAGTATAAAAGTGCACGCAAACAACAAACACGTATATATAGCTATGATGAATACCCCATTTGTCGCAGCACTGATCGTGGGACACCGCAGGAGGAGGAGAATAGCCAGGGCCCGCATTTTATTCCCCCAGACTAGCCTTTTTGGGATGCCTGACGACCAGGTCTATGGTAGTTATAGGTTTCCGCCTCGTATCATCCTAGACCTGGTCAGGGAGTGGGAAGATGACCTTACATCCCCCACCCTGTGCTCCCAAGCATTAAGCCCCTTGGAGAAGGTGCTCAATGTCCTGCATTTTATGGCCACTGGGTCATTTCAGCGGACAACTGCCATAGTGGGCGGGGTCTCACAGGCCACGCAGTCACGCTGCCTACACCAGGTGTTGGCAATCATGACTGCGTGCGCCTCAGTCCGCAGGCACATATACATGCCCAGAACCCCAGCAGAAAGGCAGGCCGTGGTCCAGGACTTTTACAGGGTGGCACACTTCCCCAAAGTGCTCGGTGCCATATATTGCACCCATGTGGCCCTATGTCCATCTAGGGCCACTGAGCACATCTATCGAAACCGCAAGCACTGGCATTCCATCAACGTGCAGGTCGTATGCGATGCAAAGGGAATCGTCACCTCTGTCTATGCAAACTACCATGGCTCTTCCCATGACAGTTTCATAGACAGAATGTCCACCCTGAGCTGGGCCCTGGAAGCTGGGCAGCATGGTGACACATGGCTCCTAGGTGAGTCCAAATGGCTGTGCATATGCATGCATGTCACACACAGACAAATACACAAACCCTAATAATCACAACCATTATCACCTCTCCAGGGGACAGTGCCTACCCTCTGAGCAACCACATGATGACGCCAATCCAGAACCCCACCACACCACCCCAGGTAAGATACAACGCTGCCCATATTGCAACCAGGGGCATAGTGGAGCGCACATTCAGAGTGCTCAAGTCACCCTTCCACTCCCTTGACCGCTCTGGCGGGCAGCTACTATATGCACCCCCAGTAGTGTGCAGGATCATTGTGGCAGCATGTGTCCTGCACAATGTTGCAACACGGCAGGGTGTACTTGTGGACATGGTGGTGCCCCCACACCCTGAACCACAGGCACAGGCGCTGCCCATGGGTGGGGATAGGGCACGTGGCGAGGCAGCCCGGACCCAGCTTGTGGCCACATTTTTCACCTAAACTCCCACCCCAGCAGAGTGCACACAGGCCTGGCATATACCAGGTGACAATCGATGATGACAAAGAGACAGTCAACTGTCACAACCTTACCACCCTGAGAATGTTTCCATGGAAGTGCTACATTGTGTGCATCCCTAGCTACTTAAACCTAACCAATCCTGTGAGACCAGAAGGAACACATGCAAGGTGTGTATCAGACCCCCCCCCCCGCAAAACAGGCCATGACAATCCCTGGTATGTCACCCAAACCCTCCCAACCCACATCATCCTTGTCTGCCACACCATGACATGGCATGCAATAGAAAAAGCCCAACACATGACCAATAAGATACGAAGTGACATGTGATAAATGGAAAGTGTCCCGAGACAATGACGTCTGACATCGAATCAGATGAAACGACTGACCAACAACCTCCCACACATACTAAGTCATACCCAAATGCCTTCCACCAGTCGTAGCATGAACACAACACTGAATGCCTGTTCACATGCACATTGGGCAAGGCAAAATCCCTACTCCGACCCCATGTCCTGTGTGTGTCTCCTGCAACACACTGCTCAGCACACAGCGAGCAGCCATTGTGTTGCAGATACACCTTGAGCATCACATGAAAAGGACAAATAAAATAAACAACAAATTTACGCATGTACATGATCCCCAAATGGTAATAGATCATGTGCTGCAGGGACATAGCGGGCCCGAGAAGGCAATCTGTGTGCACCTGTGGCCATGGAAGGGTGGTTGTACGTGTGGTGGATCATTGTGCAACTGTGTGTGTCAGTAGGGACATGCACTCAATATATGCATTTGAAATCAAGTGACCCTCAGTGTCCTGTACACATCACATGTGAACATTGCCCATGTGTACACCCCAGCATGTCAAACCACACCAATCCCCTGACACCTGAAAAGTGAAGACAACACAGGAACAGGCATTGACCAGCAGAACACATCATGTACATAGTACCCCACAATTACAATGTCAGAGTGCCCAAAACACTGTAGCCCAAGACAACTGTCCAACAACAAAAGGCCCTCCCTCATTTACACATCACCATGACCTTCTGAACAACTGTGTCTGGGGTATGAAGCCTTCTCCCTCCAGGTCTACCTGGCTACAGGATCACCCTACCCCTTGGTCTCCATGTTCCACCTTGCCAAATCGCAGAGAACTCCAAGGAGCAAAACCCCCAAACCAGGGAAAAAGCCTGTAGTCACCAAAAAACCCTGGAAGAGTCCCCAGTAGATGACTTGAAGTAGCAGAAAATGTCCAATACATGTCCAAGCACAATGATAGAACAACCAAGGTAGCACAGTTCAACAATGGTCCAACAGGATGGGTACTATTTTCGGTACATAATATACAATGAGGATGCAACAACAGATGGGTAGTGTCACAGCTCCGGTGTCCAGCTCCGGTGTCCAGACGCCCAGAACACCCCCTCTTTGTTCTGGGCGCCTGCAAGGTCAAACTTTCAAAGGCCTCCGAGACGCTGGCGGGAAGGAGGGTCAGTGATATGTTGTTTGGACAGGCATTGGTATTCAGGATAACCGGAAAGAGGGGCAGGAAAGGGGAGTTAGATGGGCAAGGGAAACTAGGCAAAATCCAAAATCCAACTTTTGACTATAACACATAACCAATCAGAGAAAACATGTTCATAAGGCACATTGCACCAAATTAGTCAAATGCAAGCCAAAGAGAGACTTACCTCTGGGGTGAGTGCTGGCCTCGGGCCTGCGCACTCTCAGGTCCGGTAACAGGAGCAGTTCAATGCTGCAAAGAGAGCATGAGTTACTAATCTGTGTGTGTTAACAACACACACACACAACATCATTCATGCCCCAAAGTAAAATGCGGGAAATGGAAGACAAATGCGTCAAGAATCATACATCATACAATGATCCCTGGGTGAGCAGCTAGATGCGTATAGCGAGGTGCGACTTCAGTACAAGTTGTGTTCTGGCATCCGCAGATTTCAATAGGTAGTGCACGTGTCAATTTGCACATGCAAATGATATGCACTGCACGTGGCAATTTGCACATGCAAATGATATGCACTGCATGTGGCAATTTGCACATGCCAATGATATGCGCTGCACACAAGTCTGTGCCTCGCTGGGTGTCCCTGTGAGCTGCATCAGTTTCTGGCTAGGAACACTAGTGCGCTAATAACTCTGCTTCATCGGAGCAGGGGGGACTCGGGGATATGTTCGATGGCCCCTGCGTGTGCCCCTGACAACTTGTAAAGCTACTTGTCATTTGGCCCTCAACGCATGTTAGCTGTACTGTGTGCTTCTCCAACAATGCCTGGAAAGCTCCCCAGCACTGGTGCTACTTAGCATGCATGTGCAAGTGGCCTGGTGGAAGGTTAGCTGCGGTGTGGCCCCTTGTGCCGCTCACCTTGCTTGGAGCTCCTGGAAACACATCTGCTTCTGTCAGACGTCTGAGCACAAGCCCTGTGCTTCTGCTTGAGCACACATGCGCACGTCTGCACCACTGAACGTGGCCAGGTTTCATTATTACTTGGCCCTGTGTCTGCTGGCAAAGGTAGTCTGGATGCTCATTTTCCTGCAGAAAGGGCATAAAAGATATTAATAATGCTGGAAAGTTCCCTGTGTGTGTGTCTTCATGCTGGTTGTCACTGGGCCAGGTTACAGACCTACATCCGAACTCCTCACACCATCAGTGTGACTTTGACAGGCAAAAGGTGCAGGCTACTGTCTACAGCATGAAGTGCACCAAGCACATATACAGGCAAGAAAAGAACATACATCACAATCCACATCAATTAATGGAGATATCAATCATGTACTCACCCAAATTGATTACAGAAATGGGGTGGATAAAACACAACCAATCCCCACTAGGGGTGTTAACACAAGTAGTACAGCAGCAGACAGGCCACAGTTATGACGAAAGTCCAAAGCCCTTGTGTAATAGTTTGTTACACCGAACCATCCTAGCAAGCCCATGGATAAGGGAAGCAGGAGTGGCCTATGTGAGTCAGGATCCCAAGCTGCAAACACATACACAAGACAAGCTTGAAGGGCCCAGCTGGAACAAAAGCCACAAAGCACCACACTGTCACATGAATGCACAATAGACAAGCAATTTTAAAGTATATTAACTAATTAAACTAACTATGAAAAAACCTATATTACCTAATTAAACTAACTATCAAACACAATATTAACTAACTAAACTAAAAAGAAGAATCAAAAATGGCCACATACGACCCCGGGGGGGGCACCCAGGTGGGGGGAGGTACAGGGTGCACCTCAACACCCACATGCGATGATGTTGAGATAAAAAAACTCCATAGGCTCAACGCCTGCACAGCCCAACCTGTGTGGGAGATATCTCGTCGTCCAAGTCACCCTCTTCCTGAAAAGGTTGACGTGGCACAGGAGCCTGACCACGCCTAGGCGCAGCTTGCCCCTCGTCAGCAGAAAGTCTGCGGGATGGGTGAGCCTGGTCCTGTGCAGCGATGACACGTAGGTCAGCATGCAGAACCTCACGTGATATGCGTGCTTCCTCTTGCAAGGTAACACATGTAACACAGAGTTCTTCCTGCATGGCCTGGCTAGACAACTGATGCACCTCCCGGCAAGCACATAGCTCAGTCGAGATGGTACGCTCAAGCTGTGCAAACCTCTCCTCTGACTGCTCCCTCTGAGACATCAAGAGCACACCCAGAGCGGATCTGAGAGAATCATACTCAACCCTCAGGGCCTCCATGTGTGCCTCTGCGTGAGTAGCAATTGCTTGACGCAAACACACCATTTCAGCCTGGCGTGCCCGGTCTGAGGCCGCCATGCCCAGCCTGAGCGAGCGGGCCGTGGACACTGCCGCCCGCTGCTGGAGTAGCACCTGCCTAGCAGGGGGAGCACAGATTGGGCCACACGTTCCATGCTCACAGCGATGTTATCAATTGCTGTCCCCTGGCGTTCTGAATTGGCAGTCATGGCTTGCTCCCACTCAGTATACCCCTGGCTTGACACCTGCGGGGCCCAAGGAACCGCCGCCCTTGTCAGGTTGGCACCGCCCGCGGCTGCAGGACTACATTCCCCCATCGACATGATGGCCCAGGCACATCAGCGACTGGTGCGAAGGGTGACCCTGCATCCCGATCCACCACAGGCGGAGGTCCCACCACCGTCTGGCCCCTCAGTGCAGGTGTCATGGACAGAGGAGCGTCCACATCAGAATCACTCACCCCTGGCGAATGGACCGGATGCACATCCAACTCGACATGGTTGTCAGAGTAGTCATCTGGGCTAGACTCATTGCCAGCCATAGACAAGATGGTTTGTAACACACGTGGGTTCTCGTGGCCTACCACCCCACCATCCCCACTTGTGCCGGGTTGCTGTTGTGATAACAACCCTGTGCCTGGCATGACAACACCATAATCTGGCTCCATTGCATCATCATCTGAAAAGTGGAGAAAAAACAACATTAGTACACTTGCCAGAAGCACATAACACACACACACATACACACACACACACACACATAGACATCACACAGACAGCCAACACATGAAGCAGACATGTCACACACAAATGAGAACCTGGTATGCATGCCAGGTCACTTTGACATTGCATCAGTTAGTAGGCATGTAGAACGGTGTAACATGGCTCAGAAGTGGGTAGATGCAGTGCAGAACATGTGTACATTACACACTATACACATATACAAGTACATCATGATGTGTATCAAACAATGTGAAGGCAGAGCAAGGGCAAGTTCAGGCATCACGTGCAATGTGCATGAAATGGGTTGCATGGCTACAAGCAAACCCTCCCACCCACTAAGTGAAAATGCAGCTATGTCGTGCATGGTAGCGAAAGGGTGATCAGAGACCTGTGTATTGGCAGACTGTGTTGACTAGCATCAATAACATCATCTGAGTCAACTGACAACCCAGCAGATGATGATGGGACATAAGCAGAACACATGATGAACCCTCAGTAGTATACCCATTTGTGCAGAAGCCACTACACCAGTTGGACAGAGTCAGTGGGCCTGAAACAGGGGGAGGCCTGTGCCCCACACATACTGTGATACCCTAAACATGTGTGTGATGCAGAACTGAGCCAGAGTGGGCATGGGGTGGCTGATGAAATGCCATGAAATGTAGGTCATCCTGGACACGTACTACAATGATCACTCAGTCAAGGACACATAGGGGCGTGCATGGAATGCACATGGAGCATGAATGGGCACTCATGTCCCTGCGGAACATCTGACATCTGCGCAGTACAAGTGAGACACCCTGCATGAAGGACAGGGGATGTATCCCACTGCATGTGTCTGGCAGGTTGGCTGGTGGAAGTTTGCATGTACACAGGAGGCTTGAACAGGCCATTGCAGTACGCCAAAATGATGCACACCAGTGCAATGGTGAAATGTGGGTGCAGGGCGAGTGGAGGGGCAAGGGAGCATGCCTACATGGATTACCCGCATGCAGGCAGAGGACACATGCATGTCAGTCATGCAATGACATAGTCCCAGTGCTGAGAGGAAAGACACCCCAGGCTACATGCAGAAGGGCCAGTGAGCTGGAACATGGACCGGAGGGACATCCGGGTAACTAGCATGTGAGTACGGTGCAAGTGTGGTGATGAGGACAGTCCCCGTCTGCTCTACATGTCCACCATCCTGCACAGCAAGCACGCATCAGTGAAGCATTGCATGACTTGCACATGAGAACCATGTACACATGACATGTAGTGGCAGTCATGCACAACACATCACACAAGTAAAACACACATGGCCTCGACCAACACGCAACAACACTCACTGGACGGGGCATCAAAGTCCTGCATCTCTCCAGCTCCTTTGACCATTTCTGGTGGTATGAATCCCGCAATGACTGACTTGTGCGGAGTGAGGTCATCCTCCTCAGGTGCTGGCCCACTGCCAGTCACCAGAGTCATGTTGTGACTAGAGGCACGTTTCGCATTAGTGCTGCGTTTGAGGTCATCCCAACGCTTCTTGCACTCTTGAGCTGTGCGCACCCCATGGCCAAATGCACTCACATTATCCGCAACATGCTTCCAGTGGGTATTACGATGGTCAGCCATAGTTTGAAAATTCAGCCCCACTAGCATGTCATGGTTGTGGTCCCGCACTTAGTCCACAAGGAAGTCCCGTTCCTGCGCACAGAAAGGCTTCTTCCTCGACATGCTGGAGGTCGTGGCTGTGTGTGGGGTCCCAGCCTGTGCTGCAGGTGCAACCTTCCTCCTCTTGGACGCTGGTCCGGACCCTGGCTGGCAAATGCCACCCTGATCAGTATGGGCAGTGGCGCTGGTGGAATGAGCCGAGGGAGTGGCAGGTGGAACATTGAGTGAAGCCCTGACTTGCGTCAGTGGCTGCTGGGTGCCCTGGAATGGACCCTGTGCAGCAACATCCGCTGTGCCAGGGTCATTGACCGGGACTGTCCTGGTTGGTAGACTCACAACCGGGGAGTTGTCGGGTGCATCTGCCCCTGCACTTGTCAACACCCGGCTGGTTGGGGCAGCAGATGACATTACTGCCCCAGGGACACGTGCCTCGGTCAGGGCAGCCCTGCATGCACCTACTGTGTGCCTCCTGACCTCCTGGAAATCTTCCATGGATTCTTCAAGTGCCAATGCAGCCTGCGCTGGCAGACCCTGAGCCTGGGTGATGGTGTCCACAGCTGCACCTGCAGCTACTACTACCCTTGGGCCCGTGGCAGTTGATGAAACGGACTGCCGGGTCACATGGGTGCCAGTGCCAGATGCAAGAACTGCATCTCCCAGAGCCGCAGGGGGTGGTGGCATGACTGCACCAACACGTGGCACAACATCATGCCGAGCTGGCGCACCCCTGCCTCTTCCCCCTCTGCAGCCACCCTGGACACCCTGGAGTCCCCCTACTCCCTGATCACCCCGGCCACGTCTCTGACCACGCCCGCCGCATGGAGTACACCCAGCTGAGGCGCCCCTCACCTTTCGTGGCCTCCCAACAATGGCACAGATAGAGTAGTGCCGGCACAGATGTAGTAGTGCCAATGGGAGGTGTAAACGACAATTGTCCTGGGCAATTGGGGTGAAGGGGGTGGGATACAAGATGTTAACAGCACCCCTGCATCTGCAAGGCTGTATGTGACCCCGGTGATGAAGTGACGGGTCACGCAACGCTCAGGCACCCCAAAACTGCAGTAAAACCGTGCACGCAACCCCCGGTAACCTCCCGCAGTATGCGGTGGCACCTAGGGACACGAAAAACACATACTCGTGGGACACGCAGGCTACTATGACCTCGAAAAGGGTACACGATACACAGGGGTGCCCACAGTGGGAAATATAGCGTGCACGACTCACCGTCAGACTAGCGTGATAATGAAAAACACGCATAGCCATTACCCCCGCCAAAAGAAGAGATATGTCCTTGATCCGCTGTGAAGTTGTGATGGTGCGCAAGACAACATGAAGTAGCAACACACACGTCGGTCTCCACAAAAGGCACGTACAGTGAACTGCTGGCCCCGCTCACCTTTAACCCGTGCTGTGGGAAACGCCCACGCGTGTCACGTCAATTATGTGCTTAGGCCCTTTCCTCGGATTACACGCATTAACACGCGGATGTGCTGTTTTTTCATGTGCTGAATCACTATGCACCCGTCACGAGGGAAACGCCTGCGTGCGTAACATCACAGACGCACTTACGCGCTAAGGGCCTTTCCTCGAATTACACGCTGACGTGCAGTTTTTTAACATTCCAAATCACTCCATATCAAGCTGGCCACGCAACAACACACGGAATACCACGCTCCTGCCCAGAAGGCCATTTTCCTGCCCCACAGAGCCCCGAGCACGCTCCCACCTGCCATCTGCTGCTGCCTGCCTGCCTGCTGGCCACGTGCACTGCTATTTGGTGCCTGTATGTCAGCCATCTGCAGGGGTCCAGTTGCTGTGACCACCCCTGCTGGAACAGAAGACTGTCGACTGGTATTCCATCGCTCCACAGCCCAGCCCCAGGACCCAGTTTTCCACCCACACCTGCCTCAGGGGTTGCCATGTCGGGGCAAACACCATCGGACACCTCTGGCAACCCCCAGCCAGAGAGGCAGAGGGCTGCCAGCTTCAGTGCCAATGAAGTTGGCATCCTGGTGGAGCAAGTCTTGGGGCATTATGATGCCCTCTTTGGAAGTTCACGCGACGACAATGAAGGATGGAAGGGTTCTGGAAGGACATCGTGGCTGCCATCAACGTGGAGGGGGTGGCAGCCCGCGACATGCAACACGTCCGGAAGTGCTGGGAGGACTTCAGGTCCAGGACCCTCAGCAAGGCTGAGCGCCTCTTGAAGGCAAAGCATGCAAGGGGGTGCCGGTCCGCCTTACCAACATCCAGATGAGGGTCCTGGAACGCATACACCCAGCGCTCCACCTCCAGATCCTTCGGAGGCAGACCCGTCCGGAGTCAAGCGTTAAGGGTCCATGTGTACTGATTGGACGCTGTGCATGTTGAGGTGTGGCATGAGTGTGCATGTTGGACATATGTCTTGGAAGGCCCATGTATGGATGTGTATGTACAGGGACAGGAGCCTGCCACATGTGAGTCCAATCATGTGTGAGGCAAATCAGTGGTGTATGTGTTGAAACGCATGGTGAGCAAATGCATGTGTCGGTATACACATGTTTTGAATTATGTGTATATACTGTGGCATGGTTGTGGTGTGACACATGGATGCTGGTTCCACCTTCATGTATGTGTACAATGTACATGTGCATGTGTGTGTATTTGACATGTGTGCCACTGTGATACACCGTGGATGCATCTGACACCGACATGTAGGAGGCTGATTTGCAGATGTGACATGGATGCCGATGATTTCACTGCGACAGGTGGTGGAGATGTACAGATGCATGTATGTCTGATGACATGTGTGCATGTGTTTGGCACTCCCTGTGTTGCATGTAACGTCAGGCTAACCTTCGGATGCTCATGCTGTTGTATGTATACGGATGGTGCTGCCTGCTGCAACATTCCTGTTGGTTTGCGCATGTGTGTGGGTTCAAATGATGTGTGTTGGGGAGTGTGATGCCATGTGTGAAGTTTGAGACTGCCATTCATGCCCAACTGTCATGTGTGTATCAGACTATTTTACAGTGCCCTGATGGCTGTGTTCTGTCTCTCCCTGTCTCCAGTGTCAACTGATGAAGAGGGCGGAGATGGTGCTGTGGAGCAAAGCGGCAGGGCTCCCACCGCCAGCCGGAGACGCAAGGCTCAGCCCTCCTCCCATGTTGTCATCTCGTCGGGAGTGAGGGGTCTGGTGCCACGTCCGTGGCCGCAGCTGCCGAGGGTAGGTCCAAGAGGCGGAGGTCGGAGGTGGACTCCTCGGCAGCAGAAGGGGCAGCTGAGACCCCACAGGGTCAGATGGAGGAAGATGGCACGAAGTCATCCAGGTTGGTGGTGGGTTTGGTTGAGGAGGAGGCTGTGGAAGGGCCAGACACAGGGTCTGGAGGGAGGATTCCACTGGTGCTAGTGGTGCAGTCCAGGGGCAGGGACTTGAGGCAGCGCAGGCCGCCGCAGAGGTGCCTGTGTGCAATCCTGTCCCCGATCCTGTGACTGCATCATCCCGCACCAGCAGGGATGCCTTCGTCCAGACCCGTTTTCAGAGGATGCGCGCACAACAACTGGCCTTCCCCTCCCTGCAGACATGGCAATCCGGGACCGTGTTGAGCCTGTCCTGGGTGGGATGGCATTGCGTCAACGGGGCATCCGAGATGACCTGCAGGGTTTTCGTGAAGACTCTCCACGTTATCTGGGATGCCTCTTTGACCGCGTCGACCTACTAGGACGGGTCACCAGTGCTGGATTCCTCTGTATGCTGGACCTTGTACCAACCCCCTCCTCAACTGAACCCCTATGCGCCAGTCGTCCTCCGTGCCATCTTCCGGCCCAGGTATCAGCTGTGTACCCTGTGGAGCTGCCTCTGACCCAGCGGCCAGGCTGGTGGAGGACACATCCCTGCCAAAGTCGGGAGTCGGAGGTCCAGCAGGGGTGGCCACCTCAACAACTGCACCCCAGCAGGAGGAGGACGTGCAGGCATCAAGAGGCAGGGCACAGGCACAGCAGCAGCAGGCTCAAGGTGGGAGCAATGATGGCTCGGGGACATCAACATCAGAGGGGCAGGCATTGGCCGGAGGGCAGGAGGACCCTGGATTGGGAGTGTCTTCCATGTGGCAGCAGTTGGGCCAGCAAATAGATGCAGAGCGGCGGCGGGCGGAAGAGGCATGGCTCAATGTGGTCAGGGCGGAGAACTCCATGCGCAGGGCGCGGAGGGGAGCTGTGTGCCTCGAGGCAATTCACAGGGAGTTGGAGGTGGACATGGCGTTATCCCTGCTAAACCTCGGGGCCATGGAACAGGCCCGCCTCCAGGATGTAGAACGGGAGTTCGATGATGCCCTGGCCCGGGAAATCAACAAGTGAGCCTTAGGACATGCCCGCCGCCATTGTATATAGTTAATTAGTGTTAGGTATCCTTTCTGTTTTTATTTCATTTGGGGCGCTTGGACTATGCCCCACATTTTTGTATATTGTTGTTTATGAGGTAGGGTTTTTGGTAGGTTTCATTCGGATTGTTGGGCTCATGGACCCTGGATTTGCAAATTGTATACAGTTGAAGTCTGGATTGGACTTCATTTTTGTCTTTTTTTCCATGGAGCAATGGATTTATTTTTTCATTTGGATTGTGTTTGATGGACAAACCCTTTGGAGGCATTTTCATTTGGATTTATTTGGATTGTGCATTCATTTATTTTTTCATTCATTTTGGACATGCACCCTTTTGTTCATTATTTCTATTATTATGTGATTTCTTTCATTCCCTTGCTTTAGTATTCAATACTTTTTTGTTTCATACTTCATTTGTGTGGTGTTCTCGCATAGGTTTCATGCATGTTACGATGTGGGTTTCTCATTCACTTGCACCCATTGTGTGTGTGTGACGGACATGTATTGATTTGCATACTTGCCATTTGGGATCTATCATGAAATGGGGATTGCAATGTGGGGTGCATGTAATGCTTGGTTGGGTGTTTGGACTGGGGTCGCGTGGTGTGGATTTGGGTGGCCATAAGGGCCAGGAGTGTGTATCGTGATCACGTGTTGGGGTGGGGACATGAGTCGGGGCCTGCTGGCAGGTGCCTGTCACTGTTGGGTGGGTGTGTGGGTGGGGGGCCATGAGTCAGGGCCTGCTGGCAGGTGCCCGTCACTGGTGGGTGAGTGGGGGTGCATGGGGATATGAGTCAGGGCCTGCTGGCAGTTGCCCGTCACTGCTGGGTGGGTGGGGGTGCAGGGGGACATGAGTCAGGGCCTGCTGGCAGTTGCCCGTCACTGCTGGGTGGGTGAGTGGGTGGGTGGACATGAGTTGGGGCCTGCTGGCAGGTGCCTGTCACTGCTGGGTGCATGGGGGTCTAGGGGGACATAAGTCGGGGCTCACAAGTGTGCTCACAAGTGCATGGTGCCATATGGGATGCCTGCAGGGCATGGTGAGGGTTGTAGGGTAGTCCCCTGTGGTGTGGGCTGCCTGCAGGGCATGCGGAGGATTGTAGGGTAGTCCCCTGTGGTGTGGGCTGCCTGCAGGGCATGGGCATGGGGAGGGGGGAAACTCCACACCCGGGAGGGCTCACGATGGCAAATCATGTGTGGAACTTCCCGCACAACCCCCAAATACACGTACCTCGCTCCCACAAGGCCTATCGCGTGTGAAACTTCCTGCGCCCCCCCAAATGCACGTACTCCGCTCCCACAAGGCCTATCGCATGTGAAACTTCCCACGCACCCCCCAAATACACATACCCTGCTCGCACAGGGCCTATCGTGTGTGTAACTTCTTGCGCACGCCCCAAATACACATACCCCACTCCAACAAGGCCTATCGCATATGAAACTTCCCACGCACCCCCCAAATACACATACCCCGCTCCCACAAGGCCTATCTCGTGTGAAACTTCCTGCGCACCCCCAAATACACGTACCCCACTCGCACAGGGCCTATCGCTTGTGTAACTTCCCGCGCACCCCCCAAATACACGTACCCCGCTCCCACAAGGCCTATTGTGTGTGAAACTTCCCGCGCACCCCCCAAATACACGTACCCCGCTCCCACGAGGCTTATCGCGTGTGAAACTGCCCACGCACCCCCCAAAATACACGTACCCTGCTCCCACAAGGCCTATCGCGTGTGAAACTTCCCACGCACCCCCAAATACACGTACCCCGCTCCCACAAGGCCTATCGCGTGTGAAACTTCCCGTGCACCCCCCAAATACACACAGGCACCCCATCCAACCTGGGAATGCCCCACAGGCAGCCCACACCACAGGGGGGTGCTTTTTCTACGTAATTTACCTGGCGCAAGCGGGTACGTGTATTCTGGGGCATGCACCAGGAGTTTCACACGCGTTTTCGCTGGCGCAAGCGGGGTACGTGTATTCAGAGGGGTGCGCAGGGAGTTTTACACGCATTTTCATGGTTGGGGGGCTGTATGCTGGTCCACTGGCCTTTGCGCCATGTACTGGATTTGTGCGCTGTTCATGGCACACGGGGTGTGGTTGGGTGCGTAAACGGCTGGTTATGGATGTTGAAATCCATGAATACGCTGTGCGCTGAAATGGGTTTTGGCGCACACGGCTGGCGCAGTCTGCCGCACGCGCACTCTGTGCGCCAGCCGCATGCGCCACTTGTGCGCTGAATTCTATGAATTACCCCCTAAATTGCTTTAGTAGTAAAGTGGAGCATCTGAGAAGACACTGGAGTGCACAGCAAACTCTCTGTGCTGTAAAGACCAGGACTGCCAAGAACCTCTTTAGCCACCACGATGGCCAAAAACACGGGCATGAGAATACAAAAAATGGCCCTTATCCCTGAATATCCAAAAGAAGCCAGCATTGTTTTAATTTAGCACAGTCTAAGTCATGTCAACAGCTTGTTGTCCACATGTTGTCCTTCTGCTAATGACCCAACAGGCCAGAGACCATTACACACAAACGACAGACATGGCCTTACCCTCCGTAGCTCTACCAGGCACAGGTGGAAGGTTGTGCCCTGGAAAACACCACAAGGTGTACAAGCTCTGCAATCAGCCTTCCAGAAAGACACAATGCACACTGGGAAACAAGTGGGTCCATTCCTCCACTGGCTTGTCCGTCTGCCAGTTTAGGACACATGCACGAAAATCATCAGAAGGGAAATGGTGAAGCCATCAGATTTCAGATGCTGCCATAGTCGCTGGTAACATTGTTTGCTCAGCCACGGCTGTGGGGACCGATTGAGGATCTTTAACCACGTTCTTCCCTCAATGTTTTCCCCCAAAATGGCATGTCGTTTAAGTTAGTTAATTCTGTTTATTTGCTTCCAACAGATTTTCTGACTCGGCCCAACTGTATGCTGCAGAGTTATTTTTAACTAGCAAATCCTTTGACCAAGTAATTGAGTCAGTTCAGGCAACACAGGGCCTGCTTTCAACATTTGGATTAATTGAATGTTTTGATATGTGTTACATTATTTTATGTTACATGTCATTTGTAAATCGCATGTCTACCATTTAGAGTGACATGTTGCGTTGATCATCGTTTAATTATCTATTGTTTTTATGTAAAACGTCAACCATGAACACAGATCCTTCTTATTGCCCGTAGTGGAAAGAGCGAGTTAGGTGAATGGAGCAGAAGGAAAGGAATGTTATCTAAACCTTAGAAGCCTTGGAACATTCTGGATACAATAAATGCAGAGGAAGATAAGTGTTAAATTGAAAGCGGAATTCATGCGCTATGGTGGCAAGCTATGGAGTGTTGGTGAGGTGGTGGTCCTGGCAAGTAGTCAAAAACCTAAAAACCATCCTTTCTGAATTTTGTGAGTGGTGGTTCTGGAAGAGGGTTCATAAATCTCATTGCCCTCCCTTTCACCTTCCAGTAGGAGTTTGTTGAGCCTCCATGTGATTTCTCTCCTGGGGTTTCAGACATTGGACGAAGGCGACTGCAGGATCCTCCCATATCTGTGTTGCAGTGCAGCGGCGTGTGGCGTTATAGTAACAGCATATGCTTGAGAAGGGCAGGTAAGGTGGGGTACTACCCAAGTCATGCCTGGTACATGTGTAGAGGAGCAACCAAATGCCTCTGACGGAAGTCCCGCCCCCCTACTGCCTGTATGTTGGAAGCCTGAAACTGCACCATGCTTAACACCAGAAGTTGCGACCATTCCACGACGAGTGTTCGAGAAAAGGTATCCATTAAGAAAGCCATAACAGATGTATGCTCGAAGAGATGACAATCTCTTGGAAGAAGTCCCCGAAGGAATATGAAAACGAGAGAAAGAGACGCTGGTGACGTCACAAGAAGTGTGAGTGATGCACTAAGAAGATAAGCTGAAAAAGATATGTGAACCCTATAGAAACCGATGATAAAATAAAGAATCGAGTAAATGTTCCAGTGTAAAAAGAAGATTTGCACATGTGAGATGCACTGCAGAAAATGCAAGCCGTACAATGAATGTACAGATGCAGCAATGCAATTAGACTAAGTGATCATAGAAGCTAGCTGTACATAGTGAACAGACTGCAGGCAAAGCCGGCATTGTATAGTGTCTGGACATCGGTGCCACAAACTTTAGTAAGTTCATATCCACAGAGAAAGAAGGATCGAGAGCTGTGTGTGTCGCAGGACAGAATTAGCTGGAGATCGCGGACTTGAAGGGTGAAGCTGTTTGGCCTGATATCAAAGATTGGGGCAAGCCAAGGCTGGTTATCTATTGTCAAAGGCAGCAAACGTGAGAAGCTGAATAGCTCCTTGTTAAGGTGCAAAGAATGAACACAAAGAGTGCCAAGTTTATTAATTCAAGACAATTAAATTCTGCAAACCAGGCCGAATTGCGGTCTCCTGTCACGTGGACCAGGGATGAAACAGGAGTTTGGCATGAAGACCAGAACTGAGAATACATTGTGAGGCCAAGTTCTAAAGCAATCTTCATGGCAGAAGGCATAGACGATGAGTGATGTTGGGCTAATTGAGTGGGAAAGCAAAGTCATGCCCACCTCCCGGCACCTGGGTATGAGTTTATGTGCTGCTAAGGAGCCAAATGTTCTAGACGTGGCACGAGTTTGCCAACCAATTGTAGAGGGCCATATAACTAAGGGCCATATAGTTTGAGAGTCAATGGTGTACCGTGTATCTAATAAGTTTTGAGGATGACTTGCACTAAAGGCAGGCTTAAGTTGTCCACCTGATAGTAGATGTCCTATCACAACCCACTCCTGTATAGAAGGTATACTTAGATGTTCCCCTTGAGCCAACCACAATCCCCCATAAGTTTTTATTATTTGCGACATAGTATGATGTCACTTATGATAGATTTTCAGTATATAAATGTGTTTTTATGTCAAATGTATTGAGAGCTCGAGCAAACGTCCGTTGATGTCCGTTGTAACTCCCTGTTTTAGACAATTGACATTAAAACAGCCAAATTGTACTTTACCAACTTCCTGAGTCGGTCAGATTATTTGGTGTAAGAGTTATTCTGCATCCCATCCTTTGCATTACATGTTACTGATTAAGGTTTGTGTTTACATGAATAGGTATGAGTTAAGTCGAGAAGATCTAGCAGGGATCCTGGTCATGGTGTATATCGGCTCTAAGTCATTTCTTCAAATTTCTTTCATTTCTATTTCTATTTCTATTTCATTTATAATGCACCGGTAACCTGCGAGTCTCGGGGCGCAGAAACATGAACACACAAGATACAATCATGATACACAAGGACAGAACGAGGAAAGCGGCTGGATGAATAAAGTGAATCCTTTAACTAAAGATATGAGTCTTCACGTGCTTCCGAAAGCTTAAGTAGTTCACTTCTTTTCTTATGCTGATAGGCAAGTTGTTCCAAAGACCATCAGTAACTGTCGGGAAGGATTTGCCTAAACCTAGCTTGCGATTATGCTTCGCTACCACAATTTTGTTTTGGTCTGCCGATCTAAGAGAGCGAATGGGAACGTATGAATGGATTTTTGATTTCAGGCACCCAGGAGCTTTTCCATGAATACAGCGGTGTGCGATGGTAAGGGCTTTAAATTGCATTCTATTCTCTATTTTAAGCCAATGCAATTCTCCCCTGGAGTTGCTGATGTGGTCACGTTTGCGTATATGCTTAATGATCCTGACTGCATTATTTTGTATAATCTGGTAGGCTTTTATGCATTTGTTGTTTGCTCCTACCAACAGGGCATTTCCGTAATCCATTCGAGATAGGACAGTTGCCCTAATCTAAGATAATAGCTGCACTTTTTTTTGTGTATTGCAACTGTGCTTCAGCTCCTAATGATGCTTCCATCATTATACCGAGCCTTTTGACTTTATCTAGGAGCTTGATCGTTGTGTTATCAATCTGAAATTAATTATATTCTGGGGAGAGGGAGTTTCTGACCTGCTGGTAACCGAAGACCATCAGCTCAGTTTTCTTTCCGTTCAAACACATCCAATTCCGATTCATCCATTGCTCAATGCTAGAATAGATCTTAAGTACATTTTCATTATCCTTCTTATGATCTCCACAGAGTTCAATCACTAACTGAGTATCATCTGCGTAGTTTGTGAAATAGACATTTAACTGCTCCAGTACGAGACAGAGAAATCTGAGATAAAAATGAAAGCGCTGGGGATACATACTGGATCCCTGGGGAACCCCACAGACGATTTATCTTTCTGATGAAAATTTGTCACCCCAATGGACCTGTGCTGTCCAATTTTTTAGAAAAGGCATTATCCATATCTTAGCTGCCTTCGAGCAATTAGCTGTTTTACTCAGAGCAATATCTAGGAGGTCATGGTGTAAAAGATCGAAGGCTGCACTGAGATCCAATAGGATTAGGAGGTCTGCCTTCCCCTTGTCCATAATACCGAGCATCTTTGTCTGAACTTCCAGCATCGCCGTCTCAGTACTATGTGCCGGTCTAAAGCCCAACTGTTGGGGATGAAGAAATTCAGATGTTTCTACATGCACCTGTAATTGTTGTGTGGCTATCTTGTCCATAATTTTCAAAAGAAAGTTACAGTTGGTAATTGGCCTAAGATTACTAGGGTTTCTGGGATCTAGGCCTGGTTTCTTGACCAGTGGAGTAACAGTGACCCTTTTTATGTCCAATGGGACAATTTGGTCCCTAAAAGAGGAATTCATAATTTTGGATAGTATAGGTGAAAAAAGATCAGAGTTGTCCAAGATCATTTTTGCTGGAAGAATATTTTCATCGCAAGAAGTTGGCTTCATGGCAGCAAGTGTTTTTTTCTCCTTCGTGTAGTATTGGAGAAGTTGAAAATGTTAACATTGCCAATGGCCTCTTCCCTAGGTAGATTTAGGTTTTTCGGTTTGTCTAATTGGGATTTGGTAATTAGCTCTCTAGCAGTTTCAATTTTCATAAAGAAGGCTTGTTGTGTATTCTCACAATCTTGTTGGGATGGGATGAAGGGGGGGGGGGGTGAAATGGCCTTAGGCTTTTCAATAGACTTCAGGATTCTAAACAATTTGCCAATGGCATTGCCCGCAGAAGTAATTTGCTTGTCGTAGTACTGTTTTTTTGACTCAATTATCTCTTTCTTATATCTTAGCTCTATGTTCTTCCATTTTTCCTTGTTCTCTACTGTAGGGTTTTTTTTCCATACATTTTCGAGCTTTCTGTTTTCCCTTTTTAGCTCTAGCAAATCTTTGCTAAACCAAGTGAGGGGTTTAGCAATCGATCTGTGAGTTTTAGACTGTAGGGGGGGTGTTCTGGTCCACCAATTGTTTGAGATGTTCAAGTAGTATGGTCATCATGCCTTCACAGGAGTCTTCCTCTTTAATGTTGTTATTAACATCTTTTATGCAGGATTCTAACTGTTGCCTACTGATGTTTTTAAAGTCCTTTTGAGCTATTTTCAAAAGTGGGGTTTGGCTTTTGTCTCCGGAAGATGGAGGGGTAATTTGAAAGGTGACACTGAAGTGATCTGACCAAATACACGGTTCTGTCTTGTAGTCATGTGTCTTTGAGTTGTTTGTCACTACCCAGTCTACTTGATGTCCATTTTTCATTGTAGGTTCATTATTGTAACATGGAAGTCAAGATTGTTTAGTAGTCTCTCTAGATTGATGGTGTCTTTATCTGCTGGGTCACCGTACCATCGTTTGAGATCACCCACTACCAACGTGGCACAATTGGGGCCTTTGAGAAGGTTAAGAAGATGGGAGAACTCTTTATTAAAGTGGGGAGTGATAGAGGGCGGTCTATATACAACTATTAGGTTGAGACAGCTGTTTCTGGTCGATAAGTATTTAAGGTGTAAGATTTCACTACCCTTACATATGGATTTACCTGGAAACACGGAAATCGAATTCCTGGCAATGACTGCCACTCCTCCTCCTTGGCCTGATTCTCTATTACTGAAATATATTGCATATCCATCAGGGACTGCAATATCACATGTAGGGCCTATTGGTTCTTTTAAACATGTTTCTGTAATACAGAACATGTCGATATCCTCCTCAATAATCCTATCATGAATACATAAAGCATGCTTATTCAATGATCTAGTGTTGAGTATGCAGATTTTAAGCTCTGCAATAGATAGTATTTTGGATGCTGGTTTACGGGACTGTGTCTATGTCTGCTGACCTTTTTTTTAATGTCTTTTGATGATCAAACCCTTTTGATGGCCAACCCCACTTCTTTCCTGGGTACTATACTTTTACTATCTAACGTGTTGTGTACTGCCTTAATAGCGTTATTAACACACTGTTGTTTATGATTATTGATAAGGATTTTAGCCAATATTGGGTTTGGCGTGACTTTTTTATTTTGGGTGTCCTGAGATAAAGGCTGTGTTGGTGTCACTACCCCTGAGGAGCACTCACCCAGTATCCTGACTGCCGTGTCTGAGTCATGCCATTAAGGGGAGTCATGACGGAGAGCTTCCTCCACTTGGAAGGGTTTGGGTCTTTGGGGCTGTATTAGTGGTGTAAAAGAAACATTCTGTGTGTGCTGGGGGTTAATCTCTACATTCTTCGTTAGGGTGAAGGTACTTACAATTGCAGGCAGGGACAAGCTTCCTGGTAGATTACTGAAAATATTTCTCGCTGGAGCAATTGCCTCCAGAACCTCCTGAAGCCCCATTTAACTGTTGAAAGTTCCCACATAACCACGTCCGGCCACGGACCAGCACAGACCGGCTTGTCCCCTTCGCGCCAGCGTGTTCGGCAAGAAATGCGCCAAAAAGAACTACAGGTTCAAATCGCACTGAAAGCAGCTGATGTTATGCTAGTCAAAACGTGCTGCTGCAATGTTATAAGGTGCAAACACAATACAATTATTAAAAATAAAGTATCACAGTAGTATGAGTTAAAATAGTGGATTATAAAATCTGCAATCGATGAACAAACAAACCTGAAGTAGAAATCATCTATTTTTATTGGAAGATTTTTCCACAAATATATGCAAGGGAAACCCCCCTGCATCCCTAACCCTTAACTCCCTTACATTAATTATTCACCTAAACACACCCCCACATATATTTGCGGGAAAATACGTTGTAAACAAGTTGATGATTTCTACCTCGATGAAATCTACTATGGCAAAAACGCCATTATCACTGTACATCATGGTGCATATCTGATTGTTTCCTGCCCCCTGGTAACAGGCCTGGAAACAATCAGTCCCCTGCATCATCTTCCAGTGTGGGTCTTTGAGGGGCAGTTCTTTCAAGGGGTTGGAGAAGCACAGGCCCTCGCAGTCTCTTATCGGTCTAGGTTTGTTATGGTGATGTCTGTGGAGTTGTGTTATTCCTGTCAAACAAAAGGCTAAAATGACAGTAAGTCACCCCATCATTATGTGGGGAGGCAGAGTGATTGCGTAGAAGAGAGGAGGAATGGAAAAGAGGTAGAAGGAGGAGGGAGAGAGAGAGAGTAGGGAGAGATGTGAGAGAGAGAAATGAGAGGACAGAATAGTGAGGCTGACCTGGGAATAGAGGGGGCAAGGGTGGGAGAGAGGTGGAAAGAGAGAGAGCCAGGTAAAGGGTTTATGGAAAAGGAAAAGGGCAAGTGAAAGAGGATGAGACGGAGAGATGAAATGGGGAAATAGGTGAGGAGGGGGGAGTGGATTAGAGTGTGAGAGAAATATAAGAGCAATGGCATACTCATGAGTTGATTCACATGTACATCACCAATGGAAATCGTTTTCTCGTTCCAAATGTGCGGGGAGTTCAGTAATGTCTTGTTGCTGACTGCATTGTGTTTGTCTCCCTGTAGGATTTTTCGCTCTGCTTGCACTGTCCGTCTACACGGGAGTTACAGTGAATTTCTTCGGCAAACGCTATGCAGACTGGCGCTTCTCCTGGTCTTACATTCTTGGATGGATTGCTGTCATCCTCACTATTTCATCAGGTACTGTAATTAATGCCTTTTGCTTCCTAACCCATGTGTAACATATTTAGCACACACAACAAGACAGCTAGTTTAGGCAACAGTGACAACTGGATAGCTCCACAAGTTGAGTTGAATTATTAAGGTCCTGAAGTATCTCTGATCAGAGGCCATTCATGATTTATATAAATGGTATTTTATACCATTACAGTTATTTTATTTTATTATATGGCAGTTGGGGATAATAAAGATATTCATGACGGAGAACTAGTAATACAGATAAACATTTTTTCATTTGACACCAATGACAAAATAATGGGGGGCAAAGAAATGCAGATGGAGGGGTACAAACACGAGGGTGTTAGAAATACATTGCAGGCATAACTTAGGTGAATGCCACCAACAATTCATAACCTCAAGCATGCAACCTCAACTGTAGTGAGAAAGGCCTAAGTTCTTGAATTGAATAAGACCTGAAAGTGTGTCCCTAAAATCGGTGACCTCTCAAATGTGCTTTAATTGACCAATTGCGTCACCCCACATCCTTTCAATGGAGGTAAACAGAATAGCGCAACTCAGAAAGCTATCAATGAATCACTTTACCCTGTGGAGCCTGGTGCACTGACTTGGGGCAGTTGGCCAGGCTCAGCATCAGGATCACCTCTGACTCAGCCATGCAGTGCCCATCTGATTGTTTACCTTCATGCTAAGGTAAACCTGCATTGCACTTTTGTAGAGTAGTTCAGAGGCATGGGGGTTCCCACCAAGGACCTCCATCAATCCACTAAAGTCTTACAGCCCCTATGACTTGTGGATGCACTGTAATCCTAATGCTTCAAAGGTCAAACTGCTTCCATCTAGAGGTTTGTGTCATAATTCATCTAACACGTGCTGTACAGAAATAATGTGCGTATCCTTAAATAATATAACATATTTACAATCTATACATCTGTGTGGGCATTCAATGTATTCATTGTGAACATGTGTTACCGCATACCTCATCCACCTCACCCCCCTGTGATCTTGACCATAACTGCTCGACCACAGCTAAAATACGGAGAGTAAGGGCGAAGGTATGGATACCTTTGATGCCTGTGTTAGAAACGTTGTAATGGTATGTTAAGATGCTCTGGAAAACCCCAGTTTAAGCAGAAATGAGAGACTGGTAAATTCTGCACTCAATAAAGGAAATAGACTACGTGAAAGGCAAAACCTGCTTTATTAACAATCCAACATAAAGCAGGGACAGCATCCAAACTGTCGCTCTGAAACCTCTTCATACAAAACATTGTATTGTAAACCAAAAGCATGTCATAATGACGCCATCATAATACTGCTTAAGGGGATTGGATAATATTAGTAACTATGCATATACTTCTATGGGTGTTAGACTTCAAATGGATAATATTTAACTGATGAATCCTCCTAAAACCACTTCTAAATTGATGACAACAAAACAACATCACTCTCAAAACTATTAATTGGTTGGCATAATATATAATGGGTGGCCTGTTTTTTGGGGTTTTCATTGGTTAGCATCTTGCTTACCAATCTTGAGCAGCTGACAGGTCATCAAAATATGAGCCAGATTGGGAGTAGGGGGAGAGAGGTCCACGATTGCATGTTTTGATTCAAGAAAAATACTGTCCCTCATCTCCTAGGCCATGAGTCAAAGTGGTCAGCTTTGTAGTTAACTTTGTAATGCACCTTGTGTCTAGGAATATGCGTGAGAAGTAAAGCAGGTGTCTTATCTCTGTCTGCACCAATGAATAGACAGTGTTCTTGATTTATGGGTCACGTGTGAGAGGACCGTGTTTGAAATTATTTCACCCTGCATTTATGACTATGTTAGCTAATATTGGTATAAGTGTTGCGGATTGTTTCACCACGGGGGCACTCTTGAGCTTGTTCTTCATTGGGTTTTCTGACTCACAATTATCCTGCCCTTGACTTACAATGGCTGGTTGTGGTCTGCCACACTTTAATCAATTTGGGTGTATACTTCTTGCATCCAGGGAATCCTTATCTTGTGCCTTCTCTGCAATGTGCAGATCCTCCCTAGGTTCTTCATAACCTTTGCTTAGGTTTGAAATTACTGCCTGAGCTCTGCACAGATCTGTTATTTCTGTAATTTCAGCATTCTGCGCTCTCTAAAGTCTTAAGGCTTTTAAGCGTTTAAAAGGTTCCCTGTGGCTTCCATTTTGGAAAATATGGCTGCCCATTATAATCGTATTTCTATATTATGGAGTTATACTAGTGTGCTGTTTGTGTTTCAGTCTACTTGTACATTGCTTATGTTATATTCTTCATGTCTTTATGGTTGAAGATGGTGATGTTCTTCATGTATAAATGCATAGTTGAGCTAGTGCGATTTTATTTGTGTTGAGTGCTTCATGTCTAATGGATGTATATGTATGATTTGATGGTCAGCATGTTTATTCTTGCCATCTTTAATTTAGAGTGTGTTTATCTCCTTTTGCACTTGTTCAGGAAATGGGCGATATGGTTGCTTTAGTCAGTAGCGTTTCTCACCTGGACGGTATTGGGCTGGAGGAGAGGCTGTAGTTATGCATGATATTTTCATCTGTCTCTCAACAGGTATGCAATTGCTAATTTTGTAAGGATCCAGGTCATTTTCCCAAACTCAGTTCTTATCCTTGGAGCACCAACATCTCTATAGAACTCCTGTCCTTATCTCACCAGAGACAACAAGCCTTTCCCTCTGCCTTGGCATGTCTGGTTTTAGCTACACCACCTTCCAATCTCCCATAAGAGTGGGGGAGTATGTTACTATGACTAATCAATGCAAGGCGAAACATCTGATAGTCCTCATCCTTTTAAAACCGAATCCCAAAACCGCCATATTCTTTTTTCATTTTCTTACTGCAGTGCGCCATAAAAGTCAGCATAATACAAAATACAAATACAATACATATTGCATAAGTAAAAACCTCTAAAATACAGACATGCAAAGAAATAGACCTAGAATGCAAATTCAAAGTGATATTAAGACAAACACATTTGCCTATGAACACAGTATATTCACCAGTAACATGAAAGAGAACAAATCCTCACATGAGGTCAGTTGGGTATACTGATCTTTTCAGCCATGCTCTAAAGATATATTTTGCCAGAGGGAAAACATTTGAGCCATTGTCAGTTCTTCTACATTGCTTCTCACATTGATTTGATCCAAGCTCTCAAAATCTCGGTTTGAAGTGAACCCTTCTCTGCAACGTGTACAATGAACAGGCCAAAAAGATGTGCTCTACAGATTCAACCCTATCTGAGTCGTAAGGACATGTATTTGTTACGTAAAGATTCCAAGCATTATCTAGTTTAGCCACTGGAAGGATGTTAAACCTATATTTAATATACAATGAATGTAATGACCTTGTATAAGGAAGGCATGGTATCAACAGTAAGACAGACACAAGTGCCGACATTTCAAGGGTGTTTATTGAACTTCAAAAAGGGTTTGAAAAAACGCCTATCTAATCTTAAATTTACAGATGGGAGCGAGCTACAACCATCAAATAATGATAACGCAGTCCTAGTGGTATCTTGTCAAAATTAAAGGGCCTATAATAATAAACCTATTGTCAATCCGTACCTCTAAATACAAATAGTTTGGGAAACAGTCTCATGCAAATGAAAGAAGTGTTCAAGAAATAATATGTCAGGATGTTCAGGCTGTTGGCCTCCCTTCCCCACATTTTCAGCACAAGATAAGGCGGTAAACCCGAGTTTAGCACAGTCTCTGGCTTCTCTAGCACGAGGATATAGTTGAATCATTAGAATCAGAGCCTTCCTTGCTAAGTCTCTTTGCCTCTCAAAGTCTCTTCTTTCAGAGGGCCTGATGCGACAAACAAACAATACGTTATTTTCCTCTTAGGATTTCGCAAGTACTCAATTTCTCAGGTGATTCACTATTTCACAAGTACACAATTTCTCAGGTGTTTCACTATTCACCTCGGATCCCCCTCAGCCGGGTTCATATCCTCTTAATGCAATGCCCGCAGGATATTCATTCATCCAATGCTCGTGAGATATTATGCATCCAATTTCTCTTGTTATTCACAGCTCACCCCGGATCGCCCTCAGCAGGGTCCAGATCCTCTTTAATACAATGTTCAATTAGTTGACCTCTGCCAGGCTTGGACCAATTTAAATGTACATTTTTAATACAAACTTGCTTGAACCAAAAGCTCTCAGCTCTCGCTCTGCTGGGCTCGATCACCTTCATCTACTTTGTCATAAACTTTCTTTATGCAATTCACATCAAAGACTTTTAATTGTGCACTGGATTTTCCTTGACCCGTTGCAGGACCACTTCGATTCACAATTCTTTGTCACTCTTTCAGTTGGATAACTTACAGAGACTTTTGAATGAGCACGCATGTGGTGCTGGACCACTCTGTATAAGGTATCGTATCTTGGCTTCAAAGTTAAATTACTCATCTATTGTTCAATTTTACTCACGTTGATTATCACATACACTTAAACAATGTTCATTTCCGCATTCATTATACAATGTTGCCGCTTGCAACCTTGGCTTTAACACAGACTGGTTTGGTATCAGTCTTCCCAACTCACCGGCTGTGCTGACTTCACTGGCACCTGCTTTGTTGTAGGAGCCAAGGACAGTACCACAGCAGCAAGTGATTCTCCCCGCCTTGACTATCGACACAGGAGAGCCCCAGGTACCTCTAACACACAATGCAGGATTCTTAAACCTTGTTTCCTGGTCTTACGTTTTCTATTCTCAAAGGTTCATGAAAGTAATGGTTCCTCGTCGAAAAGGTCAGGGGCACTTCCCTCCTTGCAATCCCCTTCTTTTTTGTCATCTTTCGCCTTGTATTAAACTGCCATCTTGCAACTGCTGCTTCCTCATGTGCTTTTCCTCGCTCAGAGTGTGGTCTCGTGCTCCACCTTTTATCCATGTGGGGAAGTGTAATGGAAGGTAGGGGTGTGTAATGGTCAGTAATTGCCTCACCCCGCCTGACCATTGTATTGGGACATGTCAGGTATACGGCTCAGGTGTTAATCCAGTCAATTTAGTCTATTTTTAAGTGAGTCTTGAGGGCTTCCCTCCAACAGAACTCCAGAAACTGATGCTTAAGGCACTTTTTTCACAATGGTACCTCTTTGCTGCCAATGACTGCCCTTACTCACTCTACTGGTCCCTCTTGGTCTCTCTTGAGCTTGACAGCCTAGAAAGAAAATAATTTGCCTTACCTATTACTGCTGAAGGAAGGACTATTTATTGACTCCAAAAGAATCCTTATTTAAAATTGTTAGTAACCTAATACATTGTGACATCTCAGTTTTACAAAGTTTCACTTACATGTTAGTGTAATGTTTTTTCTTTTTGGCTTTCCTTAAATATAAAGATTGTGGGCCTCATTGTGAGTTTGGCGGTAAGTGGTAAAGGTGGTGGTAACTCTTACCACTATGCCAAATTACGGGTTTGGGCATGGAGTAGACAATTTGCTTCCAGGAGAATCCTGCAGGGAAATCCTCCAACTCACTGCCATCAGAATCGGCGAAATTCTGCAGCGGTAATTCCGCTTAAAAAAAGCCCCATTGAGTCCAATGGACTCAAATTAAATGGGGAATTACACTGCCACCGCCGCTTGTCATCTGATTTAAATTCCGCCGGGCCAAGTGGCGGTAACAGTAATTCGTTTGGTCGGTATTCCAGCAGATTTACTGCTGGTATACCACCCAACTGATAATGAGGCCCTATGTTTTTATACAGCTGTAGTGTGTGGAATTTCTCTTACTTGGTATTAATGAAAGCGGGTTACTCTACCTGTTTATCGCCCCACTCCACCTTCTGAGAGTTAGGCCTGGCTTCTCTGTCACAACCGAAACCTGGAGAGTGTAGTGAGCTTGAGGGAGTCACTCCTGGTCAGGAAGATAGACCTGGGGACACTGACCACAGGGCCATAAGTAAAATATCCCTGGCACAGTTTGGGAGGAATTGGAAATTGCTACAGCTTTATTTCTATTTTCTCTCTAACCTCAAGGATGCTCAAAATGTGGTTGAGGCTGCTCTTTATAAAGCAGGGTTTAAGAATTGGGAAAAAAGCTATCAGCCGTATTACGAGCACAGCATAGCCAACTGCATTGTTTGCAGTGTTCCAGTATCTTACCATGGCGTAGAAGCATTGGCCTCACTTTTGTTGGCAGCAATAGTTTGTATGTATCAGTGCTGCAGACGTGTGTAACTTTGGCAGATTTTTCAGATTAAAGACACTGCAAGAAATCGAGACATTTCCTTCCCGTGAACATGACGCACAAATGTCTCTAAAGGCGTTGTGGTTGAGCCTGCCCGCCCCTTTCATCCGCAGTCAAGACGATAAATATACATAGACTACGGAATCTATATCTCGGTGGCCTCCCCTTCGGTTTAGAATAATAGAGATCGAGACAGCAATTTTTTTCGAAAATATGAAAGTAACATCAGAGTTGGGGATTTCTTCAACAACAGTTCTTCTATCTAAATTACAGCTATCTAGAAAATACGACCACCCACGTGGCCACTAGTCGGGAGTACCAAATAAGAAAGAACACGTATTTTAAAGATGATTTCGTCCTAAAAGGTTTCGATGGCTCTAAACAAATGAAGAGGATTACAATCCCATGTTCCTCAATATTTATCTAAACCTATGAAGAGGACAATATGTCTCTCAATATGTCTCTCAATGTAATCGAGATTTCAAAAACCTGAAGTTTGAATACATCAATTGTGTTTCAAAAGTGTGGAAATGTATACTCCACTGTCTAGTCTCCGATTCGTCTCTTCAAAGTTACTAAGTGGGTTGAAAACCGAAATAGCTTCCTTGTGACAGAGTGTTGTCTTTTGAACAGTATTACTCTGCTTTCTTTCTCAAAAAGAACTGTGCCATGCAAATGCACGTACACATGTACTAACCCCACTTTAAGATGTTTTAATGAAATGTTTCAGACTTAGGTTGCTACATTTGTGTTATCCTTGAAAAAATATTGTGTATTTTTTTATATCATGTCCTGTTGTCTATTGAAAATTTTATAAAATGGAAAATAATTTTTTTAACTCATGTGGATAAATGTGGTTCAACATGCTGGCTTAACATCTGCCTCTTTGGGCAGTTTGAATATATTTCTGAAACGTTGGTTATTCTTAAGCCTGCATTTCTTTATTTGACATAGAGTCATGCAGTAACACCAACCTGAAGATTTCCAGGTCAAGAGACAGGGTAATTGCCTTCTTTGTTCTTCTTTGCTCATGTTCCTCACCTCCGAAGGATCTCCCCTATACCAAAAATAGGGTGTACCCAATTCTTTACACTGAGTGGTGGAGCCCTTTTCCCCCCATCTCAATCTTGGGAATGGAGTTCTTGGCATGAGCTAAATCCACTACTCGTTTTATTGATTGTATTGCTATGTGATGAACTGAGCTAACAATAATGTCGCTGGTCACATGAACATTTGAAACCAGCTCAGGATTGGGCCTGGGGAGGGACATTGTTGTGTGGTTCATGTGCCCAATAGATAGAGTGGGCCAGGTGAGTCATGGCATCCCTGTTTGGACTGCAATAACTTGGCCGACCATCTATTAGAACAAGTGGAGGCTAATAGAGAACTAATATGTATGAAGGAGCTGAGCTGCAGAGACTGGGAAGAAAAGCAATTTCAACATGAATTTCAAAATGGCTGTCAATGGATTTATCCGCTTGATAGAAGCCATCCTGGGACAGAGAAGGAGCTGCTCAGAACCCTAGGAAGAAAGTCTCAGTCAGAATCCCCTAAACTAATGAGAAATAAAATAAAGGAAATGTGCTACCAATCCACAGGCAGGAAGACAACTATAACACAAAAGCAGTGTCATGACAAAGCAGATACAAAAAGCAAACTGACAGGACTGTACCATTGCGGAAGCTGTGTGCTGAAAATTATGAGCTAGAGTGAACTTGTGGAGAGGTGTGACAAGCTGCTTCCTTCGATGCTGTGGCAGTGAAGAGTTCCAGAAATCTGATTAAACGTTGAGGCAGAGGAAGCCACTGTATAGTGCCAGTGAATTCATTTTTTTTTTAAATAAACATTTTATTCAAGTATTAATCAGTGACAACAAGAAAGAAACAAATTAAACAGTAGACATCGGAATTAGCGCATGATTGTGGTGGAATAGGTCATTACAGTGGAAGGAATAGATAATAGAAGAGGGAATTTAGTATGCAACTCATTCATAGCAGTGTCTGGGCAGGAAAATGGCGAGAGGGGGGAATATCTTTATACTGGACCAGTCCGCGTCCATGCGAAGTTCAGTTCAGCCAGCGGACGCTAGGCGGCTTTAGTGTAAGGGCCGGGTAACGGGCTGCGTAGTCCATGAATGGGGCCCAAGTGTTCTCGAAGGGATTGAGGTTGCCCAGGCGAATTGCAGTGATTTTTTCCGCAGTAACAATGTCCCAACACTTGGCCCACCATAGCGGGATAGAGGGGCCCTCGTGGTGCTTCCAGAGACGAGCGAGGGCAATTTTGGCCGCCAATAATACATGAGTGCAAAGGCGAGCAGCGTTTCCTGACATCGGCACATCCGCCTCCCCCGGGTCACCCAGCAAAATTATTTCGGGGTCCCACGGGATGTTCAGGCCTGTTATTGCTCGGACATGCGTCAGGACTCCCTTCCAATAGTGCGCCGCCTTAGGGCAGTCCCATAGGAGGTGGAAAAGCGAGCCCTCTTTCGTGCACCGCCTCCAACTGTTCGGTGAGGGCCTCGCACCATCTTTATGCAGTTGGGTTGGTGTAATATAGTACCTGAAACATACTTTATATCCCCCTTCCCTATTGGTAACACATTGGGTACTCTTATGGAGTCTTCACCAAATTTTGTCCCAAACATCAGGCTCCAGTGAGCGGCCCAAGTCCCTCTGCCAGTTCAGCATGTACCTTTCCTTCGCTTCAGGGTTAGCTTTTTCTAGGAGTTTGTAGAGGGTGGAGATCTTACCTCTTGAAGAGGATGCTGTCAGTGATAGTTCGAGGGGAGTTAGGTCCCTAGAGCCACCTTCTCTGACGGATCGTTGTGAGATCCAGTGCCGGATCTGAGTATACCGGAATCGTTCCTCCTCAGTGATATTGAACTTCGCCTTGCAGTCCTCAAAGGTAAGCAGCTGGCCTTCCTTTAAAAAGTCTGAGATTTTGTGGAGGCCGCCCTCCGGCCACTTGGCAAAGCTACAGATGCAAAGGCGGGGGAGAAGCCCGGGTTACTCCAGATAGGGGTTAGTGGGCCCAGTGAGGTTTTGATTTCCCATTTTCTGTTTGCAGCTTTCCAACTGTCCACTGTGTTACAAGTTGCTGGAAGCGGAGACATTGCTGGTGGGGTTTTCTGAGATTGGATGTGAGGCAAGTCAGAAAGGGAGGATTTACACCATGCTTCCTCCAATTGCAGCCAGGCTGGGAGATCTACTGAGCGGGTCCAAGTGTAAGCGTGCGCGAGTTGTGCTGCGCGCCGATATCTAGAGATGTCAGGGACCCCCAGACCACCAAGTTGTCGGCTGCGGATCATGATTTTCCTGGCAATGTGAGGTCTTCCCCCCCCCGAGATAAATTTCATGATATCCCGTTGTAGAGAGGCAAGATCCGCTTCCGGAATGTGAGTTGGGAGCGCGTGGCAATGGTACAGCACTCTGGGGAGCAAGTTCATTTTTACCACGGCGGCCCGGCCCAGCCACGAGATTTCTTGTTTGTCCCACCGTTTCAGGTCTGCGCGTAGTGATTTAAACAGCTGAGGGAAGTTGTGTTTGTAGATTAGTAGGGTAGATTTGTGGATCTGGACGCCCAGGTATTCCAGCAAGGTGTTGGCCCATGGGATTAGAAACTCAGGACATAAGGTGTTTCCCTGGCGCCTCGGGATGTTGATCGGAAGGACAGAGGACTTGTCATAGTTCACCCTGAACACAGAGCATGCTCCGAACGCTTCTAATTCATCGAGTAGGGGCTGCAGCGAGCTGGCTGGGTCAGTGATGGTGAAAAGTACATCATCGGCGTAGAGCACAACCTTGTGTTCAGTCCCGCCCACCATGACCCCCTTGATGTTAGGATTGAGGTGGATTCTTGCAGCGAATGGCTCCATCGAGAGGGCGAATGCCAAGGGAGATAGCGGGCACCCCTGGCGAGTCCCCCTGGACATAGGGATGCTCGTTGATTTCCTCCCATTGACTCAGAGTTGCGTTGATGGGTGTACATAACATGCCATTAACCAGGTTATAAAGTTGTGACCTAGACTCATATGGGAGAGGGTGTCCCGGATGAAGTCCCAGTTCACTAGATCAAACGCCTTATGTGCGTCGAGAGAGATTACCAGGAGCGGAGTTTTCATCCTGTTCGCTGACTCGATGATATTGAGTGTACGCCTGATATTATCGTGTGTCCCTCTGCCCAGGATAAAGCCTGTCTGGTCTTTGTGAATTAGCTCGGGAAGAATCCTAGTCAGTCTAGCCCCTAGAACCTTTGAGTAGATTTTCCCGTCAGTATTCATTGGGGCGATTGGCCTATAAGAGGCCGCTTGCTCAGGGTCCTTTCCCGGCTTCTGCAGTAAGATGGTAGTTGATTCGGCCATAGTGTGTGTTACCTTTTTGGTAGATAGAAATGAGTTGAATAGCAATGCTAGTTGTGGGGTCAGAATGTGAATGAATGATTTATAAAACTTGGGCGTTAGCCCATCAGGGCCTGGGGCGGTGTTCTTAAGTGATTTAATGGCATCTAGAATTTCCTCTGCGGAGATCGGGGCTTCCAGGAAGCTTAGGGGGGAAGAGACCGTGGGGGTGTGAAAAGATTCCAAATAACGCTGTTGTTGGACTCTAATCTCTTGAGATGTGGGTGGACCTTGCATGACCGCTTCATGGTGGTCCAACAGGATTTCAATTATGTCTGAGGTGGCAAATTTACTTATCCCATCAGACCCCTTAAGACTTGTGATGTTGTTTCTAGTGTGAGTTTTTCGTAATTTGTACGCTAGCAGCCGGTTCGCCTTATTGCTTTTGTGATAATAAAATTGTTTCGTGTATGCCAGCGCCTTCGCAGTGCGGTCGCCCAAGAGCATCTCCAGAGCCCTCCTCGCCTTTTTTAGTTCCCTGTCCGCCTTTCTAGAATATTGGGTTTTTAGATCTTTTTCTAGGGAGGAAAGTTTGGACTCTAGAGATTGTGTGAGGAGTTTGGAGACACAAAATTGTTTAGAGGCAGTGCTAATAAATACCCCTCTTATAACCGGCTTCATGGTCTCCCATAACAGCTCAATTGGGGTTTCGGGGTTCTGGTTTTCTTTAAAGTAGTTGACCAATGAGTCTTCTGCCTTGCCCCTGATCACCTGGTCCAATAACAAGGAATCGTTGAGCTTCCAGAATCTAGGAGGGGGGTCTGGGCCTCCCGAGATAGAGAGGTCTGCCGAGACTGGTGCATGGTCAGACACCGTCCTTGTATGAATTTCGATGTTGCTAAAGCAAGGGAATAAGGTACTGGAGGCCAGTAACACATCGATTCGGGAATGACCTACGTGTGCGTTTGAAAAGAACGTGAAGTCATGGGTGTCAGGGTTGGCTACCCTCCATAAGTCAACCGTGCCTGATTCCCTGAGAAATCTAGCAAATGCAAAGGCTCGGGAGAAGTCAGGGTTGGATGGGGGTAGGGACTTGTCAGGAACTAAGTTAAAGTCTCCTCCGGTTATGTGTTGGGTTTCCTTTTCCAGTTGGGTTCGGATCGAAGTTACATTAGTTGTTATACTGCCAGTTTATCATTAACTGCGGCAAAGTCACGCTTCATGGAATCCATCACACCCTGTAGATCGATGGGTGCCGAAGCTTGAGGCTCCCCAGTGGGTGGATGATCACTGGTTGCTCCTTCCACCATCTCCGAAGGTATAGGGGTGGGCTTTGTGAATCGTTCAATGGTGCCTCCCTTCTTGGTCCAAGACCCCTTTGTCAGGATTCCCTCAGTTTGTCTCTGTGGGCTCCCAGGGGACCAGGTATATCCAGACCCGTCGTACCGGTAGATAAGCAAGCCCCATATGAATCATGCAGCAACTGGGGGAGCCTAGGGAATTGGGGAAGCAGAGGCTGGAGCTGGGACCCAAAGCAATGGTGGTAAGTACAACAAACCCCATGTAAATGTCAATTGTGAGTCAAAATAAATGCATCCCCAGGCACAGTTACAGAAAATGTGCAAAGGAATAGGTCCAGCATGTGTTAGTCACAGCAAATGGGCCAATCACACACACGTGCCAGGGGTTGTGGGTAGATGTAGCCATGCACAAGTACCAACGCCAAAATACACTGCTCCACACATCGACCCATGATGAGTGTAAATGCGTGCCAAGAGAGAACAGGACAGGAATTGTATGACCATTGCACACACAACAACAAGACACATTGGCAAACCATCAGTCAATGTGTGCTCCCATCACCCACTTGTAGAAGAACACATCGGAGCAAACAGAACAAACAAATAGTATGACAAGAGCAAGACACACACAAAGTAGCATGAGTGTAATGCAAGCCCACAGATATGACTCCCAGAAGACTAACTGCATGCTCATCTCACTCCAACAGGCACATACTCTAATAATGATGATGTGGCTGGAACGTCGTCAAGCTCAGCACATGCGCCCAGACATGACATGGCCGCACCAATGCCACCTCCTGCACTAGCACAGCCACATCCTGCACCCGCTCCACCTCCTTATACACCAGCACAGCAACCTCCTGTGCCAGCTCCAATTCCTCCCGTACCAGCCCCACCTCCTCTTGCACCAGCTCCACCCCCTCCTGCACCACAACCACTGACAGATGTGCCACCGCCAGCTTCCGAGGATCCACACATGTGCCCTCCTGTACCCTCCAGAGCACCATGGGTATACCAGCTACCATTCCAACGTGGCAGCACAGCACATTGGAGGAGGAGGACGACACTCCATACCCAACACCATAATTCAGCCTGGCAACTTTGCACAGCCCCCCTCATCCACCCATGTCCAACATCCAGGCATTGGATATGCGGCTCCGTGCAATGGAGGAGCGGAATGGGTCTATGGGACAACAGGCACAACAGCAGCTCAATGAGCTACGCCTGCTGCGTGAACGTATACAGGCCAGTAGCCGCAGGTGCGCATGGACCCAGGGATGTACCTCTGCTTCCCCGGTCATTCAGGCCCAAAGGGTTAGCAAGGGTAATGCCGGGATCTCGGCCACAGATTAGTCCCTCTGCCACCCCCTGCAGGTCATCCTCGAGCAGCTGGCGATCCAGGGGTCTGACCCAACCTCTACATCAACACCCCTGAGAGCTCACAGCAGGGCAGTCCATGGCACCGCTCTAGCAGATTCCCACTACAGCTGGGCTCTGTAACTAAGAAGCAGAAAAAATAACTCTTGGAGTGACACCATTGCATTTGCCTTTGTGACTTTTGGGTGTTTAGGGTGTGTGGGGAGGGGGAACAGGGTGTGTGGGGATGAGGAGTGGGTGTGTGGGATGGGGTGTGTGGGGAGGAGGAGTGGTGTATGTGCAGATGGGGTGTATGGGGAGGGGGTGGTCACAGGGTTTGTGGGAAGGCAGAGGGGGCACAGGGTATTGTGATTTCAATTCATAATAGTTTACACTTGAAAATGAGTGGACATTCCTTCTTTTGGTGCAAGTATTTATTGTGTGTGCGCATCAAAAGCAGTAAGGTGCAAGGGAAGTGCAGAGTGAAAGGGGTACTCAGCAAAAGTTCTCTATGAATTATTGATGGACCATGCACCCATCCCTAGCCTCCATGTGCACGTGCATGGGCCTACCTGGTGCTGCATCATCATCATCATCCTGTGGCGGAGTAATATCTAGGGGTAGAGGTTTGTTGCATTGGATGCAGGTGTTATGCAACATTGCCCAGTCCAGGACTATCTGCACACCTTCTCTGGCCTGTACATGAACGCATCCCCAGATTAGAGTAGGCATCTGAAACATGCCTTCAAGAGCTAGAAGTCTGCTCAATGGTCGCCCTGGTCCTCATGCATCTAGGGATCCCTCAGACGGGTCATCAGCCACAGAAGCAGCAGGTATTCTGAGTCATCTGCAAGGGGTAAGGATACATGGTTATCCCTATCTTGCATGTAGCCAAACTGTGTGAATTAGCAATATTTTAGACTTAGACTGTATGTTCATGTTAGCCATATTATGAATCTGATCTGATAGAATAGCGAAGCCTTCTGCTACCTGCTGCACCCTAAAACAGGCGTCGTGTAACATTTGTATCATGCTGAGTCCTGCTCCATGAGACAGTTTTTTGGGGGCTGTACATCTATCACACCTAGATGGATTTTTTTGGGATGGGAAGTGTGTCACAATTGGATAGATTGCTGGTGATATGAAATGTGTTGCCACTAACTAACTGTACGTAAAAGTCAACATTTTTCATATGCACTCTCCAACTCTGGACTGAACACAACCATACCTCTATCACACCACTAACCGCACGCACTTCACAACACCCGACATGAATACAAACCATACCCGATCATGCATCAACACCACATGATGGCTAGCAATGATAAACGGCTACCAACCATAAACGCACCAACGCTCAGTGGCCAGTTTGTCCAAACTGAAGCTGCCGACAGTACAAAAAAGCTTTCTTCCTCTTCTCCCTCTCAATCCCACTGACAATCCATCCTAACACTCCTTCCATCGCAGACCTGCCAGGGCACCAAGAGACTACGCAAGTGGCAACAGTGCACAGTATTAGACCCATTAACATTAACATTGCATTTACATGTGTGCGTAATGATGCTTGGCAGTGGTGTTGCCTGTGACAGCGGAAACTCAACGGTCAGTCTGTTCATGCATGCCCCATGTCTCACCATGATATACATCTCATGGCCCTAGGTGGCCTGGTCTACAGATTCACTGGCCTTTGAGACAGGTGGGTGTTGCATTCTGGTACTTGTGCATTACATGTGGATGTCCTTTTGGCTTTGAAATGGCCTGGTCAGTGACTGCTACATCCTGAATTAGGGCCAGGAGGTCATGAATGGTCTCCCTGTTTAGGTGGTACACGGTGTGTATCTGGCTGTCTTTTAGGGCCCAGGGTGTTGCCCGTGTGTGAGTGATCATGGCACGCCTCTGCCTCCCCACCTGCATCACCTATATCCCCATCTTCATCCTCCTCCTCCTCCTCCTCCTCCTCCTCCTCCTCCTCCTCATCCTTCTATCCCTGGCCTCCGGTCTCCACTGCTGCTGCTCCAGCACCATCAGCTGAACATCAGCAGGCAGCAACCTCCAGGTCCGTGGTAGCAACAATGAATGGCAGCATGATTGTGCTGGGATGTGTTCTTGCGGTGGGTGTAGCCCTTTAGTACTGTTCTTGTGTGCATTGGGTACACCTGGGTGGATTTGGTGCACCTGTGGCCTTATTTCCTTCACCTGGGTCCATTTACCAGCAGTTCTATGGTGGTGGTAAGCAGGGTTTTTCTGCCAGTATTAATGGAAAGTCCATGCTCATAATGTGCTGTTGATACCATTGTGCCAGTTTTACCGGCACATGTTTCCAGCATTGTGGGTAATTCCAACAAATGAGCTCTGTTTAACCCATCCTTTGCCAGACTGATGAAAGTGCTGGTAAACACTATTACTGGCACTTTTACTGTGTACCGGCAAACTCGTAATGATGGCCCATTTCTGAGTATGCATTCTTGTCTGATGTATTATATGTATTGATCAAACATGTCCCATGTTTTATCTGATTGTGTGGGCCACATTCGCTGCCTATATCCAACCATCTCCAGAGCACATGTCTTTGGGCCTCATCACGAGTTGGGCGGTATCCCATTTTTGCATTTTTGCATTAGCGCCCACCCATCCAGGGGTATTACTGCCAGATCACAGGTTGGGCAATAAACGTTACTCACCATTCCCCATTGGGTCCACTGGACCCAATGGGGAATTTTTGGCGCAATTACTGCAAGGTAATACCTCTGGTGGTAATTGTGCCGGAAATGGGCATTTTTGTGACGTGTTTAGCCCCAGCTCTGAGCTGGGGGTAAGCACGCCAGGCTCGAGGTTGGGTGGAGTGGTAAAGGCAGCAGTAACCCCATTACCACTGCATTTAAGGGCTACCGCCCAACTCGTGATGAGGTCCTTTGACAGTAATGTTGCCCACAGCTTTCGATCAGGGGGGACCTCGACCTTCCAATTGAGTAGTATAGTCTTGCGGGACACAAACAACATAGACAACAAACATCTTCATGCCACTCTTCTATGCCTAGACCGAGCAGCATTTGCATGGATGAGAATGTGGTATTAGAGTCTTAGATGTGGGATATGTTGCATAGGACCATTGTCTAGAACGGCTTGATCTTAGGGCAAGATCAGAATATGTGTCCCATTGTACCTAACTGCCCACACTTTCTCCAGCAGAATGGCGATTGTAGCATTTTGATACTATAAAGCCTGGTTGGAGTAAAGTATGCTTGTTGTATTATTTTATATTGGATCTCTTTGTTCTTCAGATTGTATGAGACCTCTTTGAGCACAGCAAAGGAGAAGTAACTATCCTCTATGTCGACAGTTACCCCTAAATCTTCAGCCTACATACCAGCAAGAGTCCCATTTCTATTATGATTATTCAGTATGCAAAGTCTGTAAAACGTTTTGAACTTCTGGAACTTGGTAATATTTCTGACAAATTCAGATTGGCAAACCGATGGGTCACTATTACGTGTAACGTTTAAAGTGTCTACGATGACTATCGACGTTAGAACCATGTGCTGTAGCCACTCGTTGCATGTGAGACTGAGTATTTCCCACACCTCCCGGAACAGCAACGGTGTAGTCTCATCGTACAGATCCACGATCTGAACATTTTGCCAGTGTGAGTCTTGTCGAACATGTAGTCGGTCTTTTGAACAGTATGATAGGAGTGCTGTGATGCAGAGCCAGAATGGAGCACAACTTGTATATGTTCCCATTAGCTTCAGCATACAATTCCATTGTCTGAGTTTTGGACAAATAATGGGATGTTTCTTCATAGGTCTGGGAAATTTAGCAGGTGGGATGGCTAATATCTCCTATGGCGTGAAGGGCCGCATTACGACCAGCTCCATTGCGTGGCAACTACTAGTATCCTGCCCATTCAGTCATCTCTTGGCAACGCATATTTGTGCCGTCAAATTATGTCTGCCAGGATGGCAGTGCAATCCTCCATCAGGTTTGGAGGCCTATAAGATATTAATTTTCAGTCGTGTTTTCTTATTGAGCCATCTGAATTTCCCTAATTGTCTGTCAAAGTCTCTGAACGTGGATGCCGTTGGAGGCGAAGGCATCATTTTTGCTAAGTATATTAATTTGGGCATGGAGTTCATTTTTGCCATATTTATCCTATCAGTAAGTGAGAGTGGGAGCTCATTCCATCTAAGCATGTCTAGCTCAATCTTATCCAAAATGCAGGGGTAATTTAATTCAGTTAGTTCTTTGAGATCTGTGCTAATCGGTATCCCTAGGCACTTAATGGATCAGAGTTGTAACAGAGTCACCCCACCCGGATCCCATGGCATGTAGGTCTGCAATGGCATCACCTCTGACCTATCCCAATTAACGCTGTATCCACTGACTGGGCAAAATTCCTGTAGCATTGTAGGATCTTGCAAATGCACTGGAGGTATACCGAGCATCCTCTGATGTATAATAAAAGGTCATCGGGATATAAGTAGACCCTGTGTTCCTCATTCCCCCTAGTGATGCCCTTTAGTCCTCAGTCCATAAGCAATTTTGAAGCCAATGGTTCTATTGCCAGAGCATACATGAGGGGTGACAGGGGGCACCCTTGGCATGTTCCCTCATACAGCAGAAATGGTTCAAAGGTGTGGGCATTCGTATCCACCACTGTGGCCGGGTTAGTGTAAACCAGCTCTACCATTTTGGTAAAATGACTCTTGATGCCGAATTTGTTAAGAACATTGAACATATAGTCACACCTCACATTGCCGAATACTTTTTCTGCATCAAGGGAGGGAATGGCATCTTCCTCGGCTGAACTTCCAGGGATGATATTGAGTAGGTGCCTCATATTGTCAGAGGAGTGACGCTTTAAGATGAACCCAGTTTGGTCCTGATGGATAAGTGCAGGCAGTCGGCTCTCCAATCATGATAGGGTTTAAATCAATGCAAGGCCTACAATTAGGAGTATCATGTTGTGGGAAAGATGGAGCACAGTGTGTGGCAATGTTCTCTTAAAGGGATACCCGGTTATGAGGTACACTGGTATACAAAGTGGAACAACTCAATGTGCCTTCTAAAGGATACCTAGAAGTGAGTAAAGAGAAATTAACTATCACTGTAGCACCCAGATATGACACACTATAGTATATATATGAAACAGTAGTATATGGAAGGAATAATTAAATGCATCATTCCAGAGACACCCAGATGTAGAAGACAGCAGGGAGAATTTTCACAGCAATGTAATGTGCTTTTTTAGTGATACCTATTTGTGAGCACAACAGAATACAATTTAGAAGCAGTGCACGTTCTAATGGATGGTTAGATGAGAGAGTGCATGTAAAACAATGTAAGGCTTTAATGTGGTATATCAAGGTGTGTGCAACGTCGAGCGTACAATATGTTGATGCACCTCTGCATGGGTACCCAGATTTGGAACACAATAGTATAGCAAATTAAGTGAGTCAACATGTAATTTGAGGGATGCCTAGGCATGAGTACAATAGAATGTACTTCATACTTTTTGGGGTTTGGAAAAACTCATACGCTAGGGCAGAATGGGATTTGGGAGCATGGTTGCACTGGCACCGTTAATAACGGTGCCGGTGCAATCACAAGTTCTGCTCACGGGTGCTGGTCTGCACACCTGGTCAGACCACGCGTGCTGTCCAGCAACGGCAAGCAGAACTCGTAATGTGGCGGAGAGGTAACAACGGCGCTGGTAGCACCACCGGCGCCTTTCTTGCCTTTCCGCCACATTTGTAATAAGGCCCAATGTTCTAACATAAAGAATCAATGTGGCTATGTCAACTCTCCTCCCCACATTGGACAGCACAAAGTAAGGTGGCACACTCTGGCTCAATTTATCAAAAAAAGGCAATTCAAAACGTGGGTCGCGGCACGCTTGGCCTTCCACGTTAAAGTCACTTATTCCAACTTTCCGAAAGATCTTTCACAGTTCAACAGAAGTTCACGTAGGTCTCCCTCTGTCGGGCTCAGACTTTTCAATGCATCAATAGTTCACGTAGACCCCCGTCAGTCTGGGTTCGGACCTTTCAGTCAAAGGTTACCTGATTCAAGGTAGATCTCAGCCGGGCTCGGACATCGCAATCACAGCACTTGCAGGAGTTCCCTTCCTCAAGCTTCTTTCAAGTTCTTTAGGGCTTCCCCTCCCCTAACTTATTTCAGGTTTCCGGTATCCCTCAGTCAGCCTCAGACCTTTCACTGATGCCGAAGACTTTTGAATATGCAAGGCTTTTACCATAGACCTCCGCAGGACCACTTTGAGTCTCACTTCAGATTTCCCTTAATGTTATTTGCTTCAAGGTTTCTTGGTATTGGCCGTTTTATACCTCAATCAGAAAAGTTTAAAGAAATCTTCCTCTTCAAACAATCACCTTTTAACTTCCCCTTTCATGTGGGTTAATCTTGACCATTGCGCATTTCAGAGTTCGTTCACTTTTCCACTTTATAAAAAGACATCAAACATTTCGCAGAGACTTTGGAGTGGGCTATTTCCTTTCGCTGGACCACACCACCACTCTCTATCACTGGCTTCACAGTTATCTGTAACCTACAAGTTCATTACTGGTTTGCTTTCTTTTGTGTCTCATCAGCACGTGCGCAGCCGTCAATTGCGCAATATACTCTTGCAGCTTCAAGTTTTCTTGACACACACCGGCCTTTAATTTCTTTCGCGAACTCACCAGTTCTGTGCATTCCTTTCTTGTCTTTGCAGATTTGATTCACAAGTCAAGGTCGATACCACGAATTGGCCTCGCCTCCCCAACTCTGTCGTTCACCTGGGAGGGTCACCGGCATCCTTGAAACACGATGCAGGCTTCTTCTTGTCTAGGATTTGTTTTTTTGCGCGTCTCCTTCATGGTTTCCCGGAGGCAACAACCTCCTGCAGGGAACTTCCGGGTTTTGCTACCCCTCGCTCTGGTCTCTCGATCCGCCGTCCTGCTCCAGTGGGTTCGCCTTCGTCCCGGAAGATCTGCTCCTTCTCGTGTCTCACCTTGCTCAGAGTGTGTCCCTATGTCCCGCCTTTTATCTGTGTGGGGGAGCTAATGGGTATCAGATGAATGTGATTAAGGTCAAATGCCTGACTTTGCCTGACCTGATTAACGGGACATGTTCCCTCAGTCGTCCTCCTCCTCGGCCCAGTGTTTATGTAGAAAGGGTGGAAGCTGGGACGTTGTAGAATCCTAAAAAATAGGATGGGAAATGGGCACGGAAAAGAGCAGGATTCCAAGTCTCACCATCAGTTGCCTCACCCCCAGTCCCTGAAGATCCCCCACCCAGGTGATCCTCCCACACTGGTCCACCCCCAGGGTCTGGATCCAAAGGCGATGGCCGTGCCCTGGCCTCCTGAGCGAGAGAGATCCCCAGGGACTAGCAAGTGAGACACCCTTTGGTTTCTCACAAACTAATGGACATACAAGGGTTTCACACAAAAGTCAGAACTTAACTCTTGCTGTGAAGTTAGGACTAGTAGTTAGGCTGAGACCTTGGAGATCATGGGTTTGGTGTAAAGTAGAATTAACAACAGACATGATTGGCAAGTGGTAGATTGCCCACACAGAGCTATACAAATGTACTATTTGCTAAAGACCACACTTGCATGGAGGCTAAGAAACTATAGGGTAAATAAAGCAATATAAACACATATACCGTTCACAGTTTGGTGCCCCAACATGGAACATACATTAAACTTCAGCATTCACACAACTCAAATGCCTAACGTGGGGAAGATACTAAAACAATATCACATAGGTCTTATAAGGTTATGAGGCAGCACCAACACCTAAGAATAAGCTTAAAGAATGCAGCCCTTCTGGCCATTTGAAGCTTCCTCTCTCTGTAAAAAACCTTATGGGAATAGATCACAACCTAACTGGACATGGTTGCAACTGCAGGATGGACTCTGCAATGTCTCCCATGATCTCGGAGAAGCCCCAGGACACTTTAGATGTGGTAACTAGTTGGAGTGCTCCTGCACACGGTCAGGAGGCATAAGGAAGCAAGGCTAATTTATTCATGCACTGGGAAGACTCACCTCTTCGGCAGAGATCAGAACGAGAAGAGCAACAAAGCTCCAATCCCAAAACAAGGAAATGTCCACACAGGACTAGACAGGAGTTGCACATTGCTGGAGTCCCAACTCCTGAATATGTAATCCAAATACAGGCTCAGTGACACATCCGAACTCTAGAGGATGAGAATAGCAGAGCAGGACTTGAAACTACTCAGGCCCACCTGCCTAAAAGAGGATGTCACCATGGCACCAGGAGAACGCCTCTCTCAATGAAGAGCAGAACTCCACTTCAGCAGTCGTCGGTTTGCCTAGGTCCGGCTCCAGCAACAGTCTTCCTACATACTTGTGTGGTTCCTTCTTCCTTGAATTCTTGGCTACAGTCGTTGACTGGCAAATTGTTCCAGATTCCCTTTTAATACATCATATTCTGGGCTGGCTGGGTGGGTGACCTGAGTCCACCAAAATGATGAGCTGAATCATTCAAACAGAGAGTGGCTCTCCAATCCTGGAAAGCCAGCTCCTCAAGCCATCATGACATTACTCTGGAAGTGTTGTGTATTGGGTTGTCTGCCCCCAATTCCCATCTCAAGCCAGTTCAAATCTCTGCAGACATTCCCGGGGTTCTGCCTGTGAAAGGGTATGCCCACATATGGCCATTTAACCAATGAACAACAAGGACATTGGTTGGACCATGAGTAACATCCATTTGGCACAGCAACTTAACAATGAATGTTAAAATAAGGCTATACTGCCACAGTCTGTGTGTGATACAGTAGTCAGAGGAGCTCACTAGAGCTCCCCGATATAATCTAGTTAATCCTGGGAGTGAGGCTGAAAAGGCCTCACTCCCCAAAATCATATGTTTCCCCTTTCAACAGAATGCTGTCAGTACAGCGCAGCGAGTTAAGCACTTGCCTCTGACGTCTGCGATCATTGTACAGAACACCTGTTCAAATATAGGCTGGTCCGAATCAGTGCTTCCAAGGCTGATATATTGGATACTGATAAGACTTATTAGAACGCCCTAGAGGGTGTTTGAGGGTTGTGATTGGTCAATCTGTGGGCTATACGAACTGGTATAGCCTGCAGATTGAATAGAGCCCACAAATAAGGGTGTAATTGCTTACCTGTTCCCACTGCAGGCGCCTACGTAAGCCTGCAGAGTTGCCGCGTTGGTGTCAGTGTACTTTCGGAACGGAAAGAGTTAACTTTCCATTCTGAATTACACATTGCAAGACCAACGTGTGCAATGCAGGCCCACCCACCGGTTGGAACCCGGAGGAAACGCTTTCTGCTTTTACTTCGTATGGAAAGCATTTCATAAAATGTTAAATGTCAGAGGAAGGAAAGCAGCATTTTTCTTTGTTTGTTTGTTTATTTATTTTATATAGCGCACCAAGCCCTGAGGTACTAGGGCGCATTACATAGTTGCAAGAGATGTAAAATCACATAAAGGAGGTACAGTTTCTTAATATAATACAATGCAGATATTTACAGGTAAGTGGCTTGATATAACACAATACAGGTATGTACAAGAAGGCAGGATGGTATATCAGTTAGATTTATTGCGAGAAGAGCCATGTTTTTATTTTTTTTCTTTGTTATGGAAAGTGCCATGTTTCATTCTCCCCGCAATTAAAACACAGGGAACCTTGCTCTCACTTCCTCACGTTGCTTGGATGTGTGGTGCACAGTAGGATGGGAAGGACAATGGGGAAGAAGAGAATGCAAAGGTAAGTTGATAGCACACTGTTAATTTATATGCAGAGTGCCCTTGCTAATGTTGTGCTACTGTATGTAAGTGTGCAATAATTGGAAGGGTATGTTTGTGTAGGGGAGAGAAAAAAACACCTGAAATTAACTTGCTTGAAACACTGGGTAGGAATACCCACGCATGATTTCTGTTTATTATGATACTCCTGCCACCCAATCACCTTCCACCACCCTATAAAAGAAGAAACACAAGCAAGTGAATGACTACAGCATTGTAGCTTCTACTTTGATGTGCTTCACTGTGTTCTTTGACAGCAATGGCAGTGATATCAGTTAGCCTCCTTGGAAATAAAACCCTGGAAGAGTGGCTGAAAGAAGATACTAAAGACATAGAGGAAATGCCTAAAAGACACAATTGTGTGTCTGATGCAGTGTGTGAAGCCAACACCCAAAATGCTACCAAACGGGCAAATGACTTCATTAAAACCAGGTTGGCACAGTACAAATTTTCCTTGCAGTTTGAAGAACTTGAACTCCCAATGTTGAACAACTTGCTTCGGAAATCTTTTGCAGAGGTACGTAATTCATCTGGTGATGAATGTCAACCTGCAAGCCTAATTTCAATTTGTGCTGGCCTGAATAGGTATCTCAACAACCCTCCATTTTCATGAAATGTGAACTTGATGCATGGGGAAGTGTTCCATAGCACCAACAATATTTTTATTGCCATGATAAAGAAAGCAAGACGTGAGTGCAAAAATCAAACAGCGCAAAAACCATGCATTAGCAGAAACAATCTGCACAAACTAAAGAACAGTGGCATTTTCAATACAGACCATCCAATAACTATGTAATATAAAGTATGGTACGGTATACAACTGCATTTTGCACGACGAGGAAGAGAAGGACAGCGTGCTCTACCATGTGATGCTTTCAGTATTTGCAGAGACGAAACCGGCCGCAAATATGCAACATTATCATTTAATGAGACTACCAAAAACCACCAATCCATAAATGAGAAAAACCGAGATAGGCTTTGTGGCGCAAAGTTTGAAGTTGCAGATGAGGAGGACTGCCCCATTAAATCATTGGAACAATATATATACATAAACTCCCTCACAATGCACCATGTTTCTTTGTCCTTGCCAAAAAGATGACAGTTGCTGAAGGCAAAGTAAACCCTATTTGCTATACCTGTCGACCAATGGGCAAAAACACACTGGGCTCAATGATGCAAGAAAGCAAAGTTAAGTTGTATCTACACAAACCACTCCTTGCGTGTGACAACTGTGCAGACATTAGCCAGTGCAGGCTTGGAAACACATCAAATAATGTCTGTTACTGGCCACAGAAATGAGTCCTCAATTAAAAGCAATGGTCTGGACTTTTGCACAATGTAGGAAAACCAAACGACAAAACTGCAACTTCCATTCAACCACAAAAGCAGACACAGATACACCTACAACAAGCAGAAAAAGACAATGGGCCCCATTATGAGAATGGGGGTAATGAAAAAAGTAAGGCGGAATGGTAATAGCGGCATTGTTAACGGGTGCGGGGCATTCCAGCATGCCGGTAATAGGAGGACATCACAACCCATGCGGACATGCAAATACCAGCATCCCGAAGGCGGTAATCAGGGCGTGCACTATGCCGGCCATACAGGCATCGCGGACCACCCGCAAACAGCAATCAGCAATCAAGCCAACTGCCACAGGTGCACACAATCACCACAGGTGGACTCAATGGAGTTTGGCCAAGTATAAAAGGAGTACACCCACACACCACACCCCTTCCTACACCAAAATGCTACCACTAGCTGTTGCAATCATGGTGCTGGAGGACATGCCTATACTGCTACAACTATAGCAACAACAGCAACTACAACAACAACAACAGCAGCAACAACAGACAGCACAGAGGTGACGCAGGAGGAGAAGGAGGGTGAGACAGGCTGAGCAATTACCACCAGTGCAGCCAGTAGTCCCTTGTAGGCAGCCGCCAATCCCCTTGCATCAGACCCAGTCCATTCAATTTATCCCCTGAGTAGATCCACACCCTGTACCGGTTGGACCGGGACACCATCACCAACATAGTGGACATGATAGGCAACAACATTGCCAGCCTCATAGAAATACGCACTGCCATCCCCCCGCTACTAAAGGTGGTGTCTGTGCTCTACTTCCTGGCCACAGGCACCTACCACCACACAGTGGGCCAGCTGCATGGCATTTCACAACCACTATTTTCACGCATGCTGACCCAAGTGCTGGATGCCCTCCTGAAGCATGCTAGCACACACATATCCCTACCACGGACTGCCCAGGAGATAGCCGACACCAATGTAGGCTTCCATGCACTGGCAGGCATGCCCAATTGTGTTGGTGCCCTGGACTGAACCCATGTCGAATTGGTTGTCCCCCATGCCGTTGAGGCGGTGTACCGCAATCGAAAGCAATACCACTCCATCAATATGTAGATGGTATGTGACTCCAGCAAGATCATCACACATTGCTGCACCCTATTTCCTGGATCAACACATGATGCCATGTGCTGCGGAACTCCACGCTACCCTGTCACATGGAGCGACATGCTGGACCACGTGCCTGGCTGCTTGGTGAGTTGCGTGAGTAGGCCATGGCAGTGCATTGGGGTAGGGATGTGTTGCGATGCATACCACACCTGGGTGGGAATGGGGGGAATGCATACCCCACCTGGGTGGGAATGGGCAGTGAGTGGAGAAAGCACGCAGAACCAATGACACCTGACCTGAACCCCCCAACCCCAACAGGACACATTATTGGCACACATCTGACCATTAACGCATATCAATGACCACATGTAAGACCACAACCTGACCACCATGTGTATGTCAAGCAATGCATGACTAAACAGGATTGCAACTGTGCCAATGTGGCTACTGTGTCCATGCACAGTGTAGTATACACAGCATAAATGGGAGGCTAAACATTGTCGTACAACCACAGTACATCCCCCTCAGCATGCATCATTTCACCCTGCATCATCTACTGAATGCCATCCAGACTACCACACCTCATAGCAGTATAGTATGCATCTAGATGACATTCGTGCATACGTACAGGGACATGTACATGTCCACACCAAATAGCTGCGGCCATGACTGTGATTCCTGAAGGTGGCAGCTCAGAGTGACACACACCTATTTGTATATGCTTGCAGGTGATGGAGGCTATCCCTTGAGGCCGTGGCTACTTACCCCTGTGCGGAACCCGCTGAACAGCCATGAAGAGGAGTACAATCGGGTACACACCCGTACCCGTGTTGCGATTGAGCAGACCTTTGGCCTGTTGAAGGCACGGTTCCGGTGCCTAAGCAGGTCTGGTGGAGCACTCCTTTATAGGCCTGAGAAGGTGGCAAAGATCACTATGGCCTGTGTCATGCTGCACAACATGTGCGTCTGGAGAAATGTACCACTGCCACCTGACATTGACATGCATGCACCGGGTGAGGATGATGAGGATGGAGACGGAGGTGAAGCAGCACCCCTGCCAGTATGTGATACACAGGATGGCCATGCAGTACGCCAATCGCTGATTCACGAATACTTCTGAACCACAGGGACTTTCACAGACATGTGTCAGTGACACACGGGGTCCATGTGGACATGCACACAGGGAATGTTGGGATTTGGGCACTGAGCACCGTCATACAATAAATGGATACACACCAAATCACCAATGTCCAGCCACTATGTTTTTTTCTCACAACGGTTGTATTGGATCAAACTGCAAAAATGTGACCCCCCAATTCCCCCAAGGAACTCCCAAGCACCCCCGAGTGAACTCCCAAACCCCCCCAGTTAACTCAAACCCCCCCCAATAAAATCCACCAAATGCTCCCATTCACCCCCAACCATGTGTCCCACTCCCATTGTCCTCCCATACTACTTGCGGGACATTTTGCTGACCGCAGGCAGCATTTCGGTGTGCCTTGCACTCCTTCTGGTAGGACGCACAGGGCTGGTGGGGACTGAGGAAGCAGGTGTGGTGGCTGTTGAGGAGTCGGTGGCAGGTTCCACACCTATTGCAAGGCATGGCCGCTGCATGTGGAGCAGGATGGATGTTAATACCTGTGTTATTGCCCCCAGAAAGTCCCTCATCAGCACTGCCGACGCATTCACTGCGGCTGTGTTGGCTGTAATAGCGGAAGTGGTCCCCGCTATGGCAGTGGCTATTCCCCGCCTGGTGTCCTCGCCATCCGCTATGTATTGCCGCAGGAGCTCCAACATCGACTCCTGTCGGGCCTCCACCCTCGCCAGCCGTGACTCGAGGGTGTTGGTGGGAGCAGGAGTGGTGGGGGGGTGCTCTCACGGGGCCTGCATTTTCAGTGCTGTCCTCCGGGAATGGGCTCAGGTCCGAATCATGCAGGCAGGGATCAGCACTGCTGTAGGTGGGTGAGGGCTGTGTTTGGGGCGGAGGGTGAACACGGGGCTTGGGGTAGGTGGACATGTCACTTCCGTGACTCCCTCCTGGTCCACATTCTCCTCCAAGTCATCTTCAGTGGTGGCCAGTGCTACTAGGGACTCCCCTTCCACTGGTGTGGGTGTGGGCTGCTCAGTCTCGAGTGTGTCAGGCACACTGGCTGTAGGTGTTGTCAGCTGTGTCTCGGCTGTGTCAGGCACACTGGCTGTAGGTGTGGCCTGCATGGCTGCACCGGAGGTGATGGTGGCGGTAGCCCTTTTCTGTGTTCGGGGCGTGGATGCCCTTGTGGAGGTGTCTTGGCTGGCATCTTCTCCATCGGTGCCTGGGGGGGGTAGAAGAGATGCAGGGTTTCAGTGATGGTGTTAAATGTCAGAAGCATAATATGCTGTTCATTATTCATTTAATCATGCATTCATGTCTTACAGGTGTGTCACACAGGCTAGTTTGAGGGGGCATGTATGCATTTTCTGCATGGCAGGCGGCGTGCCGTTGATTTGGGGTTTGTGTGATGTATTACATGGGCACGGTCTATGTGTGTTAGCTGTGTGTTGGTTATGGTATTGGCACTCAGCATGCATTTCTGTCTGGCAGGGTTTAGCCCACCATCTGGACTTGGATGTGTTCATGTGGGTGTTGAGACATGCATTGCCTTGCCTTGACTCTCTTCCACATCACTTGTGCAACATCATGGTTTCCCCTACAGGGATCTGCAGGGTCTCTCACCTCCTTCTGGTGATGATGCCGCACCCGTCTCCATCACCCCAAATCCCTCGATGGACTTGTGATTAAAAAAGGTGCCTGCAGTCTCCTCCCAGGTGGTCATTTTGGCAGGGGAGTGGGGACCCCCGCCTGTGGCCATGGCCTCCCTCCTGTTGCTTGCCATGATGTTACGGACCCTGAAGCGGAGGTCATCCCACCTCTTCCTGCAGTCCTTGACACTACGTGGGGTGGTTGCTACAGCCGACACCTTGCGGGCTACCTCCTGCCAGATGTCCTTCTTCTGCTGCTGCACCTCACGCTTCAGGTTCTAGGATTTGATGACATCTGCATGTGCAGCAAGGGTGTCCGCTAGCATATTTAATTCAGCGTCGGAAAAGCGATGTTTCTGCAGCCGGGGGGTGGTCTTCCGGGTTGTCTTGGACATTATGGATGTATTGGCACAGAGCTCTCCAGGAAACAACTGGTGGTTTGGGAGGATTGCAATGGACTGTGTTTTTAAAGATGGCCACCGGCCCATTTCCCGTTCCGGCGCAATGACGTTATTTCCGGGTCCGGTTTTACGAGCCCGGTATTAGCATGTTGGTATTACTGGGTCAGTATTTAGGGGTTCCTCCTAGGCGGTGGCGGTATCGGCGGGTCCCGTGATGGCGCTATCGGGGGGTTGGAGGGCCTTTTGCGGCATGCCGGTATGGCCATAACCGGCATGGGGGTTCACACGTGCGCGCGCACTCGTAATCACCCGCTATTAGCAGCGTCATACGAGCACGGACCCGCTCGTTCTGCCATGCCGGTAATGACGCCGTTTTTACTGCGCTACTCGTAATGAGGCCCAATATCCTGCAGTAACGCAAAGCAGTGAAAAACCAACTTCAATTACATTACCAGATAAACGTCCAAGCACTTCAGCAAGGTCCAGTAGTGTAAATGGTACCATATGTACTCCCGAAGCCAACAAAAATAGTAAATATCCTAAACTGTCCCAGTAAACAAGCGAAGAGGCTGGAGAAACGTTTCCAGATGTACTACCAATCACATCATCTGGGCAAAATTTGCTGTCTACCACCTCAACCCCAAATATAAGCAGAAGTGGAGTCCCCAGTCTTGTTCCACATGGGCAATTTATCAATTGCACCCTTAATTTCTATGGCACCACACACTGAAACCTAAAATAGAAATTTGTCTTTTGAAAACTGCACTTTCCTACCTGTAACCCTTTTCCAAATAAATACTTAAAGGCATGGTCTAGTAAAAATGTTTATTTAAAAAATAGATAGGCAACATAAAAAAAAATACTAGCATTCTCTTTTGTAAAACTTCCTATGTAAAATTTTGAGCTATTCAAGCTCAAAATTCGCAAAAGCAAGCACATGGGCGCATCCATTTTGTGAAACGGATGCCCTCCTGTGCTGGCTTTTGCTTTTACGGCACTAATGAAGGAAAAGCCAGCCAGCTCTAGTAAACAAAAGCTACCGCTGGGTGGCTTTCCCTTCATTAGTGCTGTACGCGGAGGACGGGGACCGGAGACCAGAGCAGGAAAGCTGCAGCTGAATCTCGGTAAGTGCTATTTATTTTAAAAAAATAAATAAGCACTAGCTGGGTTTTTTTCTCTAAGTTTTCCGGGCTGGAGGAGCCCGGAAAACTTAGAAATAAAACCGCAGCTTTAAAAACATTGTATTTATGTTTGCGGTCGCTTTTGAAGCGACCGCAAACATAAATACAACATTATTGTGTTGGAAACCGCAGCATTTTCCAACACAACCGGGTTGTGTTTCTGCCTGAATCTGCTTTCCCATTTGGGGCTCTCGGGCTCCCCGGAGCCTGAGAGCCCCAAATGGGAAAGCAGATTCAGGCAGAAACAATGCAGCATTGCGGAAAACAACCGCGTTGTTTCTGCCTGAATCTGCTTTCCCATTTGGGGCTCTCGGGCTCCCCGGAGCCTGAGAGCCCCAAATGGGAAAGCAGATTCAGGCAGAAACAACGCAGCATTGCGGAAAACAACCGCGTTGTTTCTGCCTGAATCTGCTTTCCCATTTGGGGCTCTCGGGCTCCCCGGAGCCCGAGAGCCCCAAATGGGAAAGCAGAGTTAGGCAGAAACAACGCAGCATTTAGCATTTCCCATTTGGGGCTCTCTGAGAGCCCCAAATGGGAAATCAGCTGTAGGCAGAAACACTACGCGGCATGTAAACCTGGGAGCACCGGAGTCCCAAAGTGATAGCCACAGCAGGCAGAAACACAACGCGGTTGTGTTGGAAAACGCTGCGTTTTTTCTTTTCGAGTTTCTCAGGCTCCTCCAGCCCGGAAAACTTAGAAAAAAAAACGCAGCTAGTGCTTATTTTTTTTTTTAGATAAATAGCGCTTACCGAGATTCAGCTGCAGCTTTCCTGCTCTGGTCTCCGGTCCCCGTCCTCCGAGGACAGCACTAATGAAGGGAAAGCCACCCAGCGGTAACTTTTGTTTACTACGGCTGGCTGGCTTTTCCTTCATTAGTGCCGCAAAAGCAAAAGCCAGCACAGGAGGGCATCCATTTCACAAAATGGATGCGCCCATGTGCTTGCTTTTGCGAATTTTGAGCTTGAATAGCTCAAAATTTTACATAGGAAGTTTTAAAAAAGAGAATGCTAGTATTTTTTTTTTAATGTTGCCTATCTATTTTTTAAATACATTTTTTTAGAATCAGGCGTTAAGGGGTTAACGGCGCCGTAAACGGCGCCGACCCTTAACGCCTGATTCCGAGGTCCCTTTGCGCCATGGTGAGTTTAACACCTGCTTTTTGCAGGCGTTAAAATCCATGGCGCTAAGGGACCATGGTGCTAATTACGCCACCGTAATTTACGGTGGCGTAATTAGCGCCTTCCCCACTCCCATTATGCCCTTTGGGGCAAAAATGGGAAGGGGGAAGGGTAAAATGGGAAATGGGGATTTACCGCCCCACTCACCTTGGAATGGGGCGGTAAATCCGCCATCCACCATGGTGTAAACGTAGTTTACACCATGGTGGTAAGGGTACGACCCAGGCGGTAACTTACCGCCTGGGTCGTAATGAGGCCTCATGCCTTTAATGTATGCAACATTTATTTACCATTTTGCGTTTTTTTTGTACTTCAATTAAACATGTCTGATTTATTCTACTTTAATTAAACACTGTTTAGGGTGTTCTAATAGCTTTATAGACCTGCATCTCGGGCCATACCGGGCGTTATGGTGCCTCATACCTCAACTTCAGGGCCCATAATGCCCGGTACGGCCCTCACTGCAGGTCTATAAAGCTATATTATTGCACCTCTTGTGGGGCTTCTTTACAATGACCGGCAAAAATAGCAGTTAGAAAATCATACAGAGACACATTTTCTTCATGTTTTTTTGCCATTTTGGAAAGGATTTTCTTCACAGTGAAGGACATATGGACACTTGACAGTACACCCTTCAGTGACAACAAAGTAAGGTGCTACCAGCGGGGAGCACAGCCATTACAGCGTTCTGGAAAACCCTGCCACATTTATGTTACTACTATCAGTGTTTAACACTGTGCTGACTCACACTGTGCTCTTTACCATTGCACTGCCACCACTTTGAATCTAGAGAAACTGAAGGGTGACCAAACTGTTAAGCAGAGAAAGGGTGGTGATAGGTACTGTCATGGGCGTAATTTTAGGGGGGGACGGGGGTGTTTGTCCCCCCAACTTTCATGGCACACGATTTTGTCCCCATTCATTTGAATGGGGCATTTTTTTTTCAGATGACATGTCCCCCCAACATTTTCAGCAACGTTACTCCACTGGGTACTGTAATGCACCTGGCAATTTAATGTATTCCAGGTGGCAATATACTCATGTATTGTTGGACCCCCCAAACCTCGCATAGCCACAAGTTTCGATATAGGTGTATTCTTCAAACAGCAGTATGTTGAATCTGGTGTATTTTCACTGAGACCAATGTCTAAATCTAGGTGTAAGTTTCACATAGCAGAATGTTGGAATATTGGTCGGAAATGTGTTACACGTAGATGGACTTCCGGGGTAGGAAATGTACTGCACTTAGATGGATTTTGGGGGTAGGAAATATGCTCCGTTTAGATGGAATTTTGGAGGTAGAAAATGTCTTACAATTAGATGGACTTCATGGGTAGGAAATGCGCCACACTTACATGGAATTCGGAGAGTAGGAAATTTGTTGCACTTGAATGGATTTTTGGGGGTAAGAAATGCATTGCACTTAACTAACTCTACTAATCACTTAATTTTATGCATACTCATCCTCAAACTCTAAACTAAACAAAATCCTACCTCTTTCGCACCACAAACTGCACACATTTTACAACACCAAAACCAAACACAAGCAACACAAAGCACCCAAGCACAATCATACCCCAACACCACATGACGGCTACCAACTGAAAACTCACCAACTCTCAGTGACCGGTTTTTCCGAACTGAAGCTGCCAACAGCACATCAAAGCTCTTGTGCTCTTCTCCCTCTCAATCGCACAAACAAATCCCCCACAACCCTCCTTCCTTTGCCGATCCGCCAGAGCGCCAAGAGACCATGCAAGTGGCAGCAGTGCACGGTACAAGACCACATAAAATAACATAACATAGAGCAGAAAACACTGTGGAGCGCATGTTCAATTGAGCAGTAACGTGATTGAAAGGTGTAAAAGCCTTGAGGAAGGCTTTAACTCCTTCCAATCATGCCAGAGCTCATTTTCAAGCATTTGCATGGCAGAGAGGAGGGGCGGAAAGCAACTTGAATTCCCCCACTCCCTTTCTCCCCGCCATACAAATTGTTCACGCTGGCAGGCAGCATGTACAATTGAAATGAAACCTTCTCCAACATGGTTGCATGTTGGGGAGGGTTTAATTTCAAATGAGAACACTGCTTACCGTGCGCACATGGTAAGCCGTGTTCCCAGTTGAAATTAAACCCTACTCAACATGTGAGCATGTCAAGGTGGGTTTAGTTTAATTTGTGAGCACCCCTTGCCATGCACGCACGGCCAGTGGTGCTCACAAACAAAAAATAAATGCTATTAACCAAGGTAAAGAGTATTGCTGTGCCTGGGGTTTGGCCCAAACTGGTTAATTAATTTGGTAAACTCTTTATGCCAAACCTCTACCTAACCAAAAAGAATTGATGCAAATCTCATTCAACCATTTGACAAGAGAAAGAAACACCAGGTGGCCAAGAATTCTAAATTAATTCTGTATTTAGTTAAACAAACAGGCAAATAGCTGTTAAACAATTGCAATAGAACAGAAAGCAACAACTCATAATAAACAGCAAGCATTCAAATAAATAATGTGTGCCGGTGCAGAAATAACAGTTTGATTAGAAAGAAAAACAAAAAAACATAAACCTAAATACATATGTTCAAAAATCATGAAGTATTGACCAAAACAGAAAAGGAAAGGGGGAAGGAAGGGGGAACAGACAGTTGGAAAAAAAGAAAATGGCCAAATATATGAAAAGACCTGGAAGAAAAAGGTGACAATGGATCAGGACAGGGTCATTCCGTCCGTTCCATGTCGTATAGACAAGACACTGAGCTAGGCACTCAATATGTAGCTCATGGTCATGACTGCCACTTATCAATCCTGATTGTAATATAGATGTAGGTTCAAAACATACAAAAACAATAACAATACATCTCAGTAACAGCTTTATTTCCTGAGGTCAAATCTGCCAACGCAGTGGGGGAACTGGATTAAGAGCAGGGTCTTGTGTGTTTATGTAGACGAAAGCCTGCAAACCCCTCACAAGTATTGCGTTTCGGCGGAAGGAGCCAAAATATAGAAAGTAAAAGGTTCCACCTTCATCAAGGCCACAGTCATGAAATCCTGCAGTGCACAAAAAGAAAAAGAAAGGAGTGGGGTATGACCAATCGAGTTTTCTTGGTGGGTGTTTAGAAGACTTGTCAAAGGTAAATATGGCTTAATAGGGAAGAAAAAATGTCTCTATAAGAGGCAATAGCAAGTAATCAACTCCATGCTCTTTACACTGTGACAACCTTGCCTCCAGTGAAAGAGAAAGGAAGGAGTTAAAATGACTTTCATGCAGCCCATGCATCGGAGTCTCACCACGTGCACTACCTTGCCTGGTCCCATTGGCCACTATGAATGTAATCATCCAAATGTAAAGAAGTTTGTGAATACCTCTGCAGATAATGAGCATCTGAGGGGAGCCAGAAGGCAAGTTCCCACATGTTGGTATGCTCCTGTTGTGTGATCCAGAAGGGACGAGAAAGCATGGCTGTTGCCCGAAATTGGTAGAAAATGCCAGGGCAGTCTTGAAATAGGCCGCTGGGTGCCTACAGCTCGGCATGAATGGCTGTGGGCAGAAAATTAGGAATAGGTGAGAGGGAGCTACTAGGTCAGGCCCTAAGCGGCCAAACTTTTCACGTGCTGACGAAAAAAACAGTTTTGTTATATGTGTGTGTGAGGGAGGAGGCACAGTCCCAACGGTAAAATAAAAAATACGTTTACGTGATCTGAATCCGTCTGCCCTTATCTCTCGTCCGTGTTCCCGGATGAAATTATTTGCCGGGGCCGGTGGAGAAGACTGTGTTCATGCTTGGGGACCTCTGCAAGGCATAGCGGTGAACCGGAGAAACGACCTTGCGGAAAGAACCGCAGGTCAAGTTTGCTTCCTGGTGTGCCAATGTTTCTCTGGCGTGCATGAATGCATAAGGCCGACAGAGTGGAAAGGGGAGAGGGGTTTGGGGGGGGGGATGCATGATTTACTCACTTTCCACTGTGGAGGGGAAATGTGAAAGGCAAAGGGTGGCATACACACTTGTAAGCCACCTTTTGTCCTTTACATTTGTACATTTGTGCAAATGACACAAATTTGTTGGCAGGTGTCGGATTCCACCTTTAGGGTCTGGTAATGCACACACACAAATCATTAGCAAATACCTTTATTTCCTCCATCTCAGCTCCATTGCTAACTCGGATCACATGATCCCCCCCATTTTTTAGTGTGGCTGGCATCACAATCAGCGCATGACGTGACGTTAAATCTCTCCCCAAAACAACAATGTCCTACCCCATTTCTTCGATCCATCTTTTCAGTCATTTCATGATTTATGTGGACATGCGTCTGTTCTTGGAAGCGTTTCTGATTGACCCTCTCCTTGTTCAATGTATCTTTCAGCCTCTGACTCTTCCTTGTATCTGTGTAACCGGACTCTTCTTGGGTCTCCCCTTCATGCCCACTTCCCTCTCTCTCTTCATCATGTGGCTCTTGTTTTTTATTCTTCCGAGAAAGGAGGCATTCCGGGTCACCCGTTTGACAGCTCTCGCAGCAGTGATCATCAACCCTTTCCTGCTTGTTACAAATTGTGGCTGGGAGTCAAATGGTGACATACCCTTGTGAGAGGTAGTTCGCTTCAACAGGACGCATTCACCTAGCTGGAGGTGTAACGTACAGGATTTTCAGTGGTGGTCAGCATATTCCTTCATCTTCTCTTTTGCCTCAGCGTCCTTCCTTCTGATTTCCTGATCATCCTCAGTTGATCTCCTTTTGTGTGTGTCGAGAGGAATTCTTGTATGTATGGATCGCCCAGACATCAGTTCTGCAGGAGTGTAACGGTAGTTGCGCAGGTGATGGTAGAGCATCTGTTCAAGTGTTTTGTGCTTTATGTTGGGCACTCTCAATGCGCTCTTGATGTTGTCCACTTAGTGTTTGACAGCCCCATTTGCTTAAAGCCATAGCAGAGTGACTTTCCTGAGGTTGAAGCCCATGTACAGTGCACAATCCTTGAAGTCGTTGCTTGTGAATGGGGGACAATAGTCCGACTTCACCACCTTTGGGGTGCCATATGCTGAAAGCATGCGAATCTAGTGCATGTACTACAGTTCTGGCTGCGGCAGATTGAAGAATTCCGATCTGAGAGTATCTGAAGTGTTTGTCTAGGACTACTAGGATTTAGTCACCTGATGGCAGGGGACCGAATAAGTCATTGGCCACTTCCTCTGAGACTTGGTTAGGCAATGGTGTCATATGTATGGGCTCTGGGGAAGTGTGTGGCTGTAGACTGAGGAACATGTGGCACGATCAGAGTGTGCTCTCGATCAGGCTATTAATTTCAGGGAACCATACATTTCTCCTTAGCTGTCTTTTAGTTAATACAATTCCCATGTGGCCTGTGCTATTTCCACTACCCGTTGTTGTATGGGCACTGGTATTACTATACGATCCCCTTTGAGGATCACAAGGATCTCTCATTAACTTCCTCCCTTCTCCTTCTACTCCTCCTGCCTCCTCTCCTTCTCTCCTCTAACCTCTCCACCACTACCGACGGGAGTGCCACACCCCTGTACCCCTCCTCAGATAACTTTCAAAGGTGGAAATCAGCTTCACTTAGCTACTCTAAACCCTCATTCTGCTGTCAAACACTCCTCTAACATCTGTCTCCTTCTTGAAGACTTTGACCTCGATGTACTCACCCTTACTGATGCGTGGTTCAATGCCAGCTCTGTCACTGCACTTGACACTCTACTTTCAGAGGGCTACAAACTCCTCTCCAAACCCAGGCCCAACCGGCCCAAAGGTGGAGCGCCCCTGATTTTTCCTGATTGGATCCCTGCTTCTATCATACCTACTCAATTCTACTCCTCCTTTGAATACCTCATATGTATGCTCAGGGTCTCTGCCACTCTCGCACTCACCCTCGCTACCATCTACAGGCCCCCGGTCCCATCTCTCTCTTCCTCTCTGAATGGACCAACCTCACTTCCTCTCTCTCTCTCTCTCTCTCTCTCTCACTATTCTTCCTTCTGGGCCGACCCACTCAGCCAGACACAATATGGATGCCATGATCTCTGGAGTCATACCTATCTCTAACACAGTCACCACCCCCTTCTCCTGGTCTGACCACTCTCTCCTCTCCTCCCGCTTGGGGCCTCTCCGCCCTCTGTCTGAGCCACCCTCCACATTGCCAGCATCCTTCGCCGGCATTCGACCAATAAAGGGAGTGTCAGTCGCTTCTTTTGCCTCCACTTTCATTCCCCCTCCAACCCTTGCAACTGACTCTCCCTCTGACTTTGTCCTTGCTAACCTTTACCTCTCCATCTCCAACACCCTCAACATCCTTGCCTCTTTCATGAGGATCTGCCTGAAGCCTGCCTCCAAGTTTAACAGCTGGAATGATGCTGATCTAGCATCCCTGAAACGTAAGTGCATGGTTGCTGAACGGAAGTGGCAGACCTCGGGTTCATCGTCTAACAAACTGGCCTGTCACCTGCTCCAAAGGCAATATCGCTTTTCTATCCACTCCAAGAAGAGGGCCCACATACAAGCCTGCATCTGTGGAGCCACAAACAACGTGGATGAGCTTTTCAAAATCTGCAAGGAACTCGCCAATTCAACTGCATTCTCCACCTCTATCCTTCCTTCCCAGGATCTCTGCACCACTTGGCCACCCATTTCACATCTAAAACTCAGGACATCCTGTACTCACTTTCCACTACCCCCACTGCCACTCCTGCTCTCCTTCCTCTCTTGACGCCCCTCCCTCCACACCCGTACTCTCATCCCTCCTGTCCATAGCACATGAGGAGGGCTCTAAAGTTGTCCGCTCTATAAAGGTCTCATCCAAACAGGGGCTCCCCTGCTCTTCTAGAACCATTAAGGACAACATTTCCTCTCTCACCCTGGCTCTTTCCGATTTCTGCAACCATTCCTTCGTCACTGGCTCTTTCCCTCTATCCCTCAAGCACTCCCTTGTGCACCCTCTCATAAAAAAGCTGTCTGCTGACACTTCCTGCCTGGCTAATTATCGCCCTATCTCACCCCCCCCCACTTCCCTCATTTACTGCAGCATCTCCTAGGGCTCCATCCTATTGATATGACTCTTCAATATCTATCTCGCCCCTCTTGTTCACCTGATCTCCTCCTTCTCTCCTCATTTGCAATGATATGCTGATGACACACAACTCTCCTTGAAACTTCCCTCCACTACCTCCTCTTCCTCCTCCCTCATCCCTGATTGACTGACCGCTATCCAGGAATGGTGTGCAGCTAACAACCTCTGATCATTCTTATTGGGACACCTGCGCCCTGTTTCCCTCCTACCTTTTGTCTGCCTTGCCTGGGCCCTCTACAGTCACTATCCTGTGAGGCCAAAACCCTTGGGGTCATCTTCGACTTCTCTCTCTCCTTCACCTCTCACATCTTGGATTTTGCCAAGAAAGCCGACTTCCAGCTTCACCTCCTTAGCGATATTCTTCATTTTTCTCACCTTTCCCCAGAGGTGCAATGTGTCCAGAGCTCTGGTCCTCTCCAAGTTGGACTACTGCAACAGCCTCTTCCTCGATATACCCCTTTCCTCCCCACACCCATTTTAGCTAACCCAGAATAGGGCTGTAAGACTCATCCTTGCCCTCAAGCCCAGGGACTGTATCTTTGCAGCCCTAAGATCTTTGCACTGGCTCCCGGTGGCAGCGAGGATCAAATTCAAGATACTCTGCATCATCCGCAAGGCTTTCTGGGGCCTGGGACCATGCTATTTCCAACTCTTTCCTCTTTAAATACTTTCCTGCTAGAGCCCTTCGGCCCTCTAACTCCAACTCTCTGCTTGTCAAAGAGAGTCAGGGGCAGGTCTCTCTCTTCAGCTGGTGCCTCCCTTTGCAACAGCCCGCTACCCCTCTCAGACTTCCTTAAGTTCCAGAAAACTCCTCAAAACTCTGCCTTTCTCTACCTCTTTCCCCCTTTCCATTCCCTGCTAATCACCTCACTGCCGCTGATGCTGGCGGCTTGGACATTCATGAACCCTACAGGTTACCAGGCCCCTGCCCAGTCAACACCAGCACCCCACCCAGCACTGCCCTTCTGGGCCCCCTACCTGGCAGATCAGATCACATCCCAGTCATCGGATACTCCCTCCCCAGCACTTAGCCAGTGGCCTCCTCCCCTTGTTCCCCTCAGCACTTCCCTTCTAGGCTCTCACCAGCACTTGCCCATTCCCTGCCCCCTCCAACCACCCCTACCTCCTGCACTTCACTTCACTGCACTTGCACATTAGAATACCAAAAGGCTTAGTAGGACCGCGATTGTATATTACTGTTTTTGCCATTTTTTTTAAAACTTTAATTGTATTTTGTTTTAATTAACCTTTACAAACTTTTAAAATATATAGGGTAAATACAATGCAGATCCTTCCCACATGCAGCTCCACTGTTGTGGAACATGCTTCCACCAAACGTGAGGTCATGTACCAATGTTCAACTTTTCAAGAGTAGACTGAAAACACATCTCTTCGAATAATGGCTGACGCTTATCCGACTATGCTACCCTGGCCTTGAATTGTTCCTTCTGTCGCTTTTTGCTGCACAATCTTTCTATGTTTCTGCATATCTGTTTGCTCATGTGGTGCTCTATTATGCCTTCGGGCTCGTCTGCCAGCGCGGTACAAATAAACTAAACTAAACTAAATGTCAATGTACATAGATGTTCCTATTTTTTTAATAAATATATTAAAAAACATTTCCAAATGAATGATAAACAGCTAAAACATTCACCCTTATAATTTGATCCAATTTCATCCCACAAAGATTATCCAATAACAAACAAAATAAAAAAATAATTTCATACATATTTTACCAGAAACTACATACTATGCACTACTTTCCCTATTATACTAATTATAAAACAATTTACAAAACCCAGCTGATATTATTTTTGGTCGGTTTACTCTATTTTACAAACAACTTTCAAAAATGATAATGCTCTTAACTTTAGTGACATAAGTCACCATGAAACAAAGTTAGCCAGAACTGATGCCGTTGAATCCATTCAATATTTACAAATCCTTTGAAATACTTTGTCCTAGTGGTCAACTATTCCGGACAAAGCAGTAATAAGTGAAACAGTGATTACATTTCAGATTAATTTTTACATTGTATACATATACACTTTGTCACTTCCATGGATTACGAATAAAATGTATTTCATTTGTTAGCATAACATTGAATCTGAACCTCAGAATCCCAATGTTCACCTTTCTACTAGGGTATTTGCTTAGATAGGGCTCCATAGAGCCTAGAATTTTATGTGGGGATACCACTTGGGCATAAATATGAGATTCTAGTAACTCCAACCTGTTTGCGGTACCGTTATTAGCTCCTTCCACCTTCCCATTGAGCCCCATGGGGGCTCAAATGGGAATCGAGAATGGCTTTTTCAATGGGGACTTACCAGTCCCTCAAAGGTTGGAATAGACCGGTAAGTCCCCATTGAACCAGGGCAGACTCGGTACCGGTATTGGAGGTAGTCATGGCGCTAATAGCGCCATAATTACCTCCAAACTCGGAATGAGGCCCACTGTGTCATTTATTCCCAACAGTGTATAGAAAGTCCAATCATACGAAGTTTCACACTTTTTTAATAGACACAATTTTCTCCACGAGACTATACTGGCAATTGACTGCAAACCAAACACATTTAAGCAGGTAATAAAGAACAGATCGCCAAATCACACTTTTTATTCCCTTAAATTCAGACTCAGATCCTTTTGGCCAAAATTCTAGACCATAACAGATGCTTGCTAACACTTTGCACCTATAAAATTCCCAGCATGGTGTAAACAAAAATTTGCCACCAAATTTTAAATCCAATTGCCTCATTTGTTTTATCAATCCTGATACCTTTAATTTTAAATAGTTTTTATAGAACATTTTTTTGAATCGTGCCCCAATTGGGTAGCCTAGGAATTGCAAATTATCTTTTATTGCCAAAACACTATTTTCCCAGGTCCACTTAAACTTCAATGACTTATTCTCCTTCTCTTTGGCCATTCTCAAAATCAATGTTTTTGAGGAATTTATTTTTAACTCTATTGATAGCATATATTCACCAAACACTGAAATTAGTCTTTGCAGACCTACAGGAGTGGAGTCCACCAGTATAAAATCGTCGTTGGCGCCCAATTAAATTTGAATTCACCAATTTTTGGCAAAGCCAGTGTTTTCTTTTCCAGTACCTCCCCTACGTCCGACACGTATATATTGTACAACGTGGGTCCTAAGATACACCCCTGACATATCCCTCAACGAGTTTTACATTCCTTAGAAAGTAACCCCTCAGATTTTAATCTAATCTTCATTTTCAAATCTGTATGCAGCTGCTCAATAACCCCTTTGGCACTCCAAATGTATCTAGTTTCTTCCACAGTAAATTTCTGTTTACCATGTCGAAAGCCTTATTGAGCTCCATTGAAGCCATAAATATAGCAGAATTTGTGGAAGACCAGGCTGATCTCTGCAGACAACTCACAAGTCACCCCCCACAATCCATGCCCATGTTCTTTCGGAAAACCATCTGTCTGTAATCAAGGATATTGGTAACCAAACTCCATTCCTCTATGTGCTCAAACACAATCGAAGCAAACATTTTAGTTTCCACATCCATTATTGAGATGGATCTATAATTCATAGGTAACAGCCAGGAGCCCTTCTTAAATATTGGGACCATATAAGACATTTTCCATGTTTCTGGAATTTCTTGCGAGTCAATAATGTTGTTAAATTCTACATGGAGAATCTTAGCCCACAACCCCACGTTCTGTTTCAGAATGACATTGGTCAATTTATTCGGCCCTGCCACTCTTGATGGATTGGCTTTCTTAATTTTCACTTCAATGTTACTCACTGAGATGTCAGTTTTCCATCGAGAGCCCGGTTTCATTATTACATTTATTTCGGAGGAATTAGGTTTACGAATGTCCTCGAAATACTGCACCCAAATCTCCTCGGCAATAGGATTAGTTAAGAGTAGACATTGCTTTTCTTCTGTTCTATTTATTAATTCCCAAAAGGCTCTAGAGGTTTTGCCTCTAATGCTGTCCAGCATTCTTTCTCCATCCATTTGATGTAGTCTTGCTCGTTCGAACTTCACCCAGTTTTTATACCTCTGTTTTAATAACTGAATTTTCTCTCCCTTTTCAACCCATAGCCCCTATTCCTTTGAATTATTCTAATCTCTCTTTGCAGTGCGTTTTTCCTTTTCTAAAGCACTAGGTTAAATATATGCCTTCTTTTTCTATCAGTCTTGTTCTTTTGTCCCGTAGTGGATGCATATCCACAAAGATTGGCTCTTAAAATATTCGGGAAAACACTGCACTGAATATCTTAGCAATTTGTCTTCCAATGGGCTAAAGTTAAATTCCATCATTGTGGTTTTATTAAATTGACTCACATTCTTTGAGGTCCATCTCAATCTGTTCCCACTCATGTTATCTTGAGATGCACTATTTGGAACCCAGTTAAACTGAACACATAATTGTGCGTGGTCATTCAAATCCATGAAATTAATAGCATAATTCAATACCTTTGAGAATAAATTTGTCGATACAAATATATAGTCTATTTCCGAGGAGTGACACTTTGGCGCCCATGTGGGGGCATCATTCTGCAAAAGTACCCAACCCCCAACTTTCCGCAAAATTGAACCAGATACCTCCTTCAATAAATGTTTTCCTCCATCTGGGTACCTGTGTGTAATCCGGCATAAGATAGTTCATTCTATCCATACTTTTGATGTTACATTTTGCATTAAAATCCCCTGCAAGAATCACGTCCCCTCCCGCGTGCAAGTTTTACCACATTTCCATTCTATGATTCAGCTTACCGATAACCATTTCCAAATTGAGATTGAAGCCCAATATACATTAATTAATAGTATATAAGATATTCCTTTTACCCACTAGACTTCGACCCCAGTTCCCAGAATGTTATCCATTATCCTCGATTCTTGAATTTGTTTTAATTCTCACCCCTTTTTGATTGCTGTTGTCACAACACCCTTTAGCCTTCCCTTCACCCCCTGCTGAGCACATATACTAGTAATATCAAATCCATCCCAGATCAATTTCGAAGTTGCCCAGGTTTCTTGAAAAAACATTACACCATTTTCTTTTATTTCCTTACAGGTCTTTTTTTGTTGGTGAGTAGGTGCCTATGCCCTTTGGTGTTCCAAATAAGGAACTTTAAACTTCTGTTATTTTTAAAGTGGCTGACTTAAGGATTTCAATTGCGCTATAGATTCTTTTAGGGTAAGTTCCAGCCACCAACAGTTTGGAGCTTCACCGCCCAGCGCGCTTTGACTCCATTCTTCCGCTTTCTCTCTCCCCCTCTCCCCATTTTCTAGATCTTCCCTCACCCTGATTTCCTCTTCATTATACCTCTCGTTATTGAAATGTTATATTCATATTTCTGCAGACTAAGTGATTCTTTCAGTATTATATTCCTTACCAAGGGGGAACCGAATGATAATTCTCACAAAGTCATAACTGTACGTGTGAATAAAATCCACCAATTGGATATCAGCCAAAGTTATCAATCTTAATGCCGGGATCTCATCAAATAGTGCCAATATACCCCTCCTATGCAATGATTTGGGACCACCTTCATCAAATAAATAGTTCAGAATTAGACTGGGGCATCCAGAGCTTAGGTGCAAGCAGTTTAGGTACTTGTGCACTCACCTCCTCTACTCCACACCTATGAAGTCATTTCTCCCTCTCTTTTACACCTCCTGCTTCCAGCTGGCTCAAAATTTCCCCTTGACGCCAGCACTTCTTCTCTTTTCCTTGCTCCCTCCCCTTAATTTTTTCTGGGACTCTTTTTTTTCCTCTTCATTTTCAAAGTTTTTTTTCCACCAATATATTTCTCGTGAGATTTCTTACATCCGATTCCGATAGATTGGAACCATTCTTTATAGATTCTCCCCCTTGTATATAGTTCACCTCAGTCACCACTGGAGTCCCTTTACCTAGATCCTGTTCTCCCTTAATTATCATACTCTTATATCCCTTCTCACCCGTACTTTGATCCCGTCCTACTTGACAGTTTTCCAACTCCCATATGCCTTACTGACTGATGTGTTGAGTAACGGTGAATAGCCCGAATGAATATTTCATACATTTGTTTACTTTCATCAGGTTTTTTCAGTTATTCCCCCAGAAGCTTAACTTTTTTTCTATTTTAACACATCTACGAGTCTCCTCTCAGCATTAGAACATTCATTCTGTTTTAGTTTCCCCTTGGCATTCATCCAAGGATGAGCACTTTCATGTAGCTTACATTCTTTAGTTTCTCTTAGACAACCGTCTTCCTCCAATGCTACCTGCTCAACATTTAAGTCCTTTCCAATATTCCAAAGGAACTTGCGCGCCCCTTTAAATTTGACAATGCCGATGCCTTTAGCAGCTGCGTTTTTTGAGATCACAATTCTTAAAGGCCCCTTATCTTCCATTTCCTTCCTTCCCTCAACCAATTCCTCATCCGGCACAACAATCACTTCACCCTCACCCCCCACTCCTGATTCCACTTCTACATCTGTGCCCCTTTATTTTACCTTCACCATCACAGTGTCATGTATCACACTCCCCTCTTTTACCGTACCTCTTAAATATACACACTGGTCTATTATATCAAGTCTCTATAATATTTTTTAGACAGCCAGTTTGTGCATTTAATTCTTCCTTTAGCCATGATTGCATTTCCAGTAGAGTCTGTAGTGTCAACTTTATATCCAAATTACAATTACTAAGATCCAGTGATTCATCCTCCTCCTCTTCAGCCTCTCCTGTCCATAAGTCTTTAATATTTTCCTTCCTTGCCAATTGAGTTATTATCCCCCTTGTAAAAATAGGCACGGTGTCAATAGAGTTCTGTTTACACCTCCCCTTCCCACCTCCTCCCTGTTCATCATTCTCAATCACCCCCTCACCATTCCACTCCACCTCGTCTTCGTACAATGATTGAGAGTGGCCTGGCACCCCTCCTTCACATAAGGACTCCCCTCCTTCAGTGTCTACTAATGCTTCCACCATTAGAGCATCAGTGCCTTCGACCACCCCACCTCACAATCTTGTTCTTCCGACTCAGATTCAAGACCATGAGATTGTGGGAGGGGCAATGCTAATGCTCTTGACAACGTGTTCCTCCTGGTGGTAAAGACCAGGGGGGCCCCCACAGTATACTTACGCGTGGTAATCGTTTTTTTCTTCATATCCACGTTTTATAGTGCTTATGGTACTTAGTGATATTGATATTTTATTTCTATCACACTCGTACACAAGTGTTTCAGAGCTCGACAAGGCAAGGGAGGGGAGAACAAAACAGCGATCTTACTAGGCCCAGTGACATTGAGAACATGCAAGTGCATGGGAGAGGGGGAGGGGTGAAAAGTGCATGAAAGGGGGAGAAGTGGAAAGTGCGAAGCAGAGGAGCAACAGATAAATAATGATAAATAAATAAATAATAAAGGCAACAAACAGCGGTAGTGCAGCCAGCAATTTGCAAGTGCTAGGTTTAAGGCAGCAGACAGGGTAGGTCTGATAAGTGCAGGAAGAAAAAGGGGGGGCTGTATGGGTACAGATACAGACCCCAGTGCAAGGGGTGGCCCAGAGGCAGTGCGGGAGGGTGTCAGGTTGAGCAGGTACCTGGGCCCGGAGGACAGAGGGTGGCCAGGTGCACAATGCCAAAAGAGAACAGATCAGCAAGGGATAGGGGGAGCAAAGGCAGAAGAAAAGAGGAAGGTCTTGAGCTGCTTCCGGAACCGGAGATGGTTCTCCTCAAGTTTTAGAGTGGCAGGGAGGCTGTTCAAGAGGGAGGCCCCAGCCGAAGACAAAGATCTACCCCCACCTCGTTTCTTTGAAAAACGACTGACCCTGAGGGAGTTAGAGGTAGAGGAGCGAAGAGCTCGAGAGGGGAGGTATTTGCGTAGGGATAGCTGAAGGTATTTTTGACCCAGGCTCTAGAAAGCCTTGTGGACAATGCAGAGGGTTTTGAATTTAATCCTTGTATCCACTGGGAGTCAATGGAGAGATTTCAGAGCTGGAGAGGTACGATCCCAGGGCTTGAGACCAAGGACAAGTCTTGCAGTCCTGTTCTGGATTAGTTGCAGAGGGCGGAGAGTAGCAGGTAGATTTAGAAAGAGGCTGTTACAATAGCCCAACCTAGAGAGAACCAGACTTTGGGATACCATGAGCTTCTGGGGGAAGGAGAGGAAAGGCAGAGTACCTCTGAGAAGGTGCAGTAGGAAGTTTGACTTTTTAGAGACCTCAGAGATGTGGGCGCAGAAGGAAAGGGTGGAGTCAAAGATGAACCCAAGGTTCTTAGCCTCACAATTCGGGGGTAGGAGGAGGGTAGAGGGAAGCGGCCAGAGAGTGAGGGGAAAGGATGGCGAAGGTGTGCCGATGAGGAGGATTTCCGTCTTGCTGGCATTCAGACAAAGCTCATTGGTGGCACACCAATCTTGAATGGCAGTTAGGCAATCAGAGATGAGAGAAGGAGAGGAAGTTGCTGAGGGCAGCCTGAAAATGAGTTGAGCAGAAAATGGCAATGCAGTGAGGGAGAGTTGCCAGGTATTGGTTGAAAAGCCAGGATCGAGAGGTTAGACCCCTGGGGAACACCACAGGTAGAGAGGAAGATAGCAGATAGGAAGGACCCAAGTTGGACCTGAGAGGGTCGATCAGAGAAGAAAGAGGTCAGCCAGGCCAGAGCCTGATCAGTGATACCCAGGTTTTCACGTAGACGGTTGAGCAGGATGGTATGGTTGACCGTGTCGAAGGCAGAAGAAAGATCGAGGAGGATGAGGACATAGGGAATGTTAGAGTCAAGGTTGGAGAGAAGATCTTCAGAGATGTTCAGGAGAGCAGTTTCCATGCTTCTGGCAGCTCTGAAGCCAGGCTGGTGGTCATGGAGACAGCCAACAGAATTGGAATGACGGTTAAGCTGAGAGATGGCCAACTTTTCCAGGAGTTTGCCCAGAAAGGGAGTAATGGAAATTGGGTGATAGTTAGCTAGACAAGAAGGATCAGCTGTGGGTTTCTTGGGAAGAAGATGCACAAGGGAGTGCTTCAGAGGGGAGGGGAAGGATCCTGAGGCAAAGGAGTGGTTGCAAAAATCAGCAAGGGCCGGAGCGAAGTTGTAAATGTGGTCCTTGATGGTTTTAGAGGAACAGGGATGAACCTGTTGTGATGAGGCTTTCATAGATCGGACTTGTCTAGCGACCTCGTACAGATGAAGAGGGGAGAGGAGTGGGTGGGAGTGGAGAGGGTGGACAGGATGTCCTGGGTTTTTTAAATGAAGTGAGAGGCAAGGGCATTGCAAAGAGCCTGGGAGGCAACAGGAGGGGTAGAGACTGCAGCAGGGTTAGCCAGCTCCTTGCAGATTTTCAAAGAGTTCGGACGAGTTGTTAGATGCCGCAGAGACATGAGCTTGATTGTGGACTCTCTTCTTGGTGAGGACAGAGAGTCGGTATTGCCTTTATAGCAGGCGACACCTTGTTACTTATACCCTCCTAATATTAAGTCCCCCTTACCTACCAAAGGTCTCAATATATGCCTCACAATTTCAACAGACTTGCACAATTAAATGCGTTAGCATTGTGCTCTTATCGTTGCTTACAGTAATGAAATTTCCATACTCTGTTTCACGCACAACAGAACAGGCTACTACAGGTCTCAATATATACCTAAAAGATTAAACAGACTTGCACAGTTAAATGCGTTTGCACTGTGATCTTATCATTGCTTATAGAAATTAAATTTCCAAGCCCTGTCTCACGCACGGCAGAACAGCCGAACAACATACTCCTGAGCGTACTCACTGATGCACGCGCGCTAATGCACACGGCCAGCAGATTTCTGTGATGCCTTGTAGGCGTGGTCTCATTCGATTGCCTCGTTTCATTTTCTAAAAATAAGCAAGGAATGGATATTAGCTTCCCTTTACTTTCTTGCTACAATCTTGTTACAATGAACCATATATTAGCTGTCCTTAGTCACTGGACTCTCACCCTAGTTGTAAAAGTTATATAGTTCGTATAATTTTTTCAAGCTTCTTTCAATCCAGCGTATCCAGGCTTCTCACAGACAGCCTCCCCAGCCGAATAGCATACTCCTGAGCATACTCACTGATGCGCGTGGACAGGAGATTTATGTGATGCGTTGTAGGCGTGGCCTCACTCGATTGCTTCGTTTTGTTTTCATAGTTGTAAAAGTTATAGAATTTGTATCATTTCTTCAAGCTTCTTTCAATGCAGCCTATCAAGACTTCTCATGCCTCCCCAGCCGAACAGCATACTCCTGAGCTTACTCACTGATGGACCACGATTGTATATTACTGTTTTTGCCATTATTATTTACTCCCCTTGTTGCCCGCCCACTTCCCTTGTGGCACCTGGAAACACAATCTTGTTGTATAGACGCCTAACAAATGCTCAATAAATAAATTAAAAAAATAATAAATGGGGAGATAGAGAGTTCATCCTTCTCATGCGTCAGTGTCTTGAGGAGTCTTGACACTATTATCGGGATTCACAATGCCATGTTCTGGGCTGTCTGCCACTTCCCGTTTTGGATTCAAGACGTGGCTATTGCTAGAGTCAGGTCCTCTGATGTCTTCTGTGCCAGTTCCTCAAGCAAGCTCATCTTTGGCCTTGTGTGTTGTATCACATGGTTGACATAACCTGGACGATTTATGGCTCTGAAGGGGGTGTCGGGACAAGAAATCTGCTGGGTTCTCTTCTTTACCTGGTTTGTAAATGATGTTAAATTGGTATTCCTATAGGCGTAAACACCATTGGGCAATGGAGGGTGGCATCTGTGCTGTCGTTTTACCATAAATAGTGACCAGCACTTGGTGGTTCGTTATGATAGTGAATGGCTTGTCATACAGGAACAAATTCAAATATTTGCACGCTCACACGACTGCCAGGCTTTCTTACTCAGCCTGTGAGCGCTGTTGCTCGGCATGATTCAGGCTCTTGCTGGCGTACAATACGATTTTCCTTGGGCATGGTCGTTCCTGGAGTGCTGTGCCAAAATGGCACCAAGCCCCATGCGGATTGCATCCACTGTCACTTCGGTGGGCAGGTAGAAATCGTAGTACGACATGCACACTGCTGCTGTGATCTCTTTCTGAATTATTTCTTAAGCTTCCTGGTGTACGGGCTTCCACATACATTTGTGGTCTTTTTTTGTCAGTGTTCATAGTAGGCGGCTGACTGAGTCAATGTCTGGGACATAGCACGTGCAGTAGCTCACCAGGCCCAGAAATGAGTGTACCTGTGCAAAGTTTGCTGGTCGTGGGGCCTCAGTTAGTGCTTTGGTCTTGTCACGTTCTGGTTCAATTCCCACGTTCTGAGAATATGTGCTGAAGAACTTCAGAGTGGCTTTGTTGAATGTGTACTTTTCTTTATTGAGTTTTAAATTGGCCTCTTCTAGCGCTTTGCATACTCTCAGGAGGGTGGTGTCATGGGACTCCTGTGACTTTCCAAAAATTAGGATGTCTTCACTGTAATTAATGCAGTGTGGTATGTGGCATATGACATTCTTCTTGGAATATTTCCGGCGTAGAAGATATCCCAAAGTTCAGCCTTTTATATAGCGGAATAGCCCCAGGTGTGTTGTGAATGTTGTAATATACCGGGACTCCTCACTCAACTCAACCTGGTGCTACCCCTTTTTTGAGTCTAGTATGTAGGAGACGCTGGCACCATTCAGCATGTGCATCATATCCGTGATGCATGGAGATTGGTGGTGTTCTCTTTTTATGGCTTGGTTCAGAACACGCAGGTCAATGCATGGCCATATTTGATGCTCCAGGCCTTTCTTTGGCACAGGCACAACTGGTGAGACCCATGGGGTCTCACCCAGTGGCTGGTTCAATGACATCAGCCTCGTAGAGTTACTGTAGTTCTCTCTCGAAATGATGCTGGATATTGAAGGGTATACTCTTATAATGTTGTGCTGTTGGTTTGATGGACTTGTCAATGTGCAACTGAATCTTGCATCCTTTTAGCTTTCCTATCCCTTGAACAGTAAAAGGAACGCTGCTTCGATTTTGGCAGCCGGCGAGATGTATTTGTCAGCCATGAGTCGGTATAGGATATGTATGAGCCACATCTGGATCACCGATTGGAAGCTGAGGACACAGTCGCAGGCGGCTTTGTCCTTTATGATGTGGACGGTGATGTGGTCACACTTGTCTTTGTGTCAGCATGCTGTGGTGAAAGACCTGATGCATTATAGTGGACATTTGGCGCAGTATGAATATCTGCCTACCTGGGCTCTTTTTAGATAGGGTTTGTGCAGCAGTTTCTGAAACTCATCGTCAGGCATGACTTGTACTGTCACCCCAGAGTCTATCAGAAAGTTGTGTGTGTTACCTTGCAGGATGAGAGGTAGTGTCAGGCTGTGCACTGTGGCAGTGGGGTTTCCCAGCGCCTATAGGCATCCTCTCCTTCTCCTTTCTGAGCTTAAAGGGGTCTCTGACTCACTTGTGGATGGTGTGGCCATGCGTAGGTGGTGTACACGCCTTCTCCGTTTGCGAAGTGCTTCAGGTGACAGTGATCACTTTAGTCTGGTGCTGCGCCATTCTCGGGCATATTGCCTCATTTCTGACTGCCTGTGCCCTTTGCCCCTTGCTTGCCATGGGAGTGATCTATATTTAGGGGTTCTTGACTCTGTGTGGCTCGCTCGGGATGGTTTGGAAGTGCGGCACATGGATCTGAAATGGTCCACTCCTCTGCATGCAGAGCATTCTTGTCCTATTGCTGGACCTATACGTTCCTGTAGGAATTCATAGCCACACCAAAAACATTGTCATTTTTCTTTTTTGTCATGTTTCATCATGGTTCAATGTGACATGCTCTTGTGTAGTGACCCTGCCTTGATTGTGACTGCTGGTGCAATGTGGAGTTTGCTTATGGTGGACACTTGGATCTCCAGCACTGCGGTTGCCCTCGCTAGAAGTAGGATCTCAGCAAGAGTGTGGGGCTTCTGCAACCCCTTCTTCTTGAACATCACCGATTCACAGCCCACAATGACTTGTGATTTGATTGCCTCTTTTTTCATATATAAGTAGAACTTGCAATGTTTGAATTGTGCCCTTAGTCATGTCACAAACCTGTCCATGGGTTCCCCTTGCAGCTGCATGATGGTGTGAAACACGTAATGCTCATAGTCAACTTTCTTGTGGATAGCAATGTGTTCATTTAGAATGCATTTTAAATCTAGGTAAGTATACTCAACATCCTTGGGTAGCTCAAAAATAATGTTTTTTACTTCTGTGCATGCTATAAGTATGAGCAGCCCCATTAGGTGCTTGTCCTCTTGTTGGCAAAGGGTGTTCAGGTATACGTCGAACTCCCAGATCAATCTGGACCATATGGGGCCTAAATTAGTGGTGTCTGTCAAATCAAAAGGGAACACTGTGGGTATTTTTTTATTGGGTATTTATTATGCGCGTATACAGCAAATTGTTGGCCCAGTGCTCCAGGGACGAGATGAAGTGCGTGGTCAGCCATCTCCCTTGTTGCATGTTTATTTTTCTTCTGGTTCTAGGGCACTTGGGCGATCCTTCAATCTTGACTGCCTATTTGCGCCTGCACTTTTCTGCACATGCATCAGTGGTTGCGCATACTGGGCGGGGTTGGTTCTATTTTCGGTATGGTGTGGGTGCCCTTTGTATCCACTTCTCCTTGGTTGGCCAGACCCCTGGGGTATGTGCTGTCTTTTTTCCAGCATACCCTCCTTTGCATATGGGTTTGTGTCCCTCTGTCTTTATTTACTTATTTATTTCTTCTTTTTGGGCATGTCTGTGCCGGTATGGTGGGTGTAGCACCATTCAGTGCTTAATGTGTGCCAGTGTTTGCCGGTGGGCAACACCGGCAGTCTTTTTTGGGCACCGGAACATCAGGGGCCACCTCTCAAGTGCAATTTAAATTGTTTTGTTTGTTCTTCTTCCACACCTCTTCCATCATAAATCATTGCAGGCCATGGATGTTTTACCGAAATCAATTTGGCTTTAAATGGGACGATTTTATCTCCTAACGTGTGTGGGACGATTTTCCTCCAGCTGCCTTTCATTAAAGTTTTACTTTTGTTAATTTCTTGCGGAGCTTGCACCTATCGTGTCAGCTCTGCAAGAAACATGGTGCCATTTAAGAGTTCAAGAAGTGATACAGTCCTGCTCCAGTCCAGGTTGCATGACAACAAGCCATTAATCAAGTTCCCGGGCCCTCACATGTGTTGTGATTCCTGTCACAGGCGAGGCCTGCCGCTCTCCAAACCCTGCTTCTGACAGACACTGGAACCTGGAGATAAAAATGACTAAAACATGGTAAACTGAAGGTATACAAACCTTAAAAGGTGTAAGAGTTTCTCTACACGTAAGATAATTTATCAAATTGTATAAGCCCTACAAACGGCTGCTCTATGAGAGCTGAGATGTAGCCCATGCATGCATTATTGGTACTGTAGGCAACTTGTAGTGAAGGGTTAAAACGCTAGTCTCTCTCCACCTTTCGGCTGTCTGTTGAACTAGGAAAAAAAACGTTTTACTTCAACATTTCCCGTCCTCTAGCTGCATTTTGCATTTTCAAATAGTGCTTGTGACAGCTTCTGTAATGTGAAGTGTTAAAGAGAAATGGATTCCATTTTTAACCATGTATTTTCATGTCCCAGGATTGCTTGACAGATTTGCCTTTTTGTTTGTTTATTCTTCTCACTTCTGAGCCCTGCGATAATCAGTTGTAACATGGACCTAAGTTATGGAAATAATATTTAGCCAGTAAAGTGGATGATAATAACCTATCAAATTGGGTATTCAGTTGATCAACTTTCCATTTTCAAGTGTACTTGTAGGGTTTAGACTGTGGCCATCCATCCATCATTTTTGTGGGATAAAATGCCTCAAAGGTCTACGCACACCATTTCCCAGTCCTGGGCTTTCATGAAATAAAAATGTATTCTGGGAGCTGTAGTCTTTTAACTTCAATTAGACATAAGTAGCCGATCCATGTGATTTGCAAAAAAGGAAGCCCAGGACTGGAAATTGGTGACCTGTTGTCATGAAGCTTTCCAGAAACTTTATCCTCAGTACTTTGTTAGCATGTCTTCTTGAGGGACTCTGGACCTCTTGGGAAATGTGGGACACTTATTTTTGGTGCCCGGGTAGATTTTTTGTTCCAGTCCGTCCCTGTATGTTGGTGTTTGTGTCAATGCTGTTTGCTTTTATGTATGCGTGCATGCAAGGAGTTATGTGACTGGTGGATGAATGCATAGGTAAAAATGTTGTATGTGAGTGTGTGTGCCAGCCCCAACTCCTACATTTATCGGCCAACAGGCCACTAAAATTAGGAGTGGGGGCATGGAATCAGGGTTGCAACCAGGATACAATTTCAGGGGAAGGAGCTAAGACCTAAATGTTGGGAGAGGCGCTAACTTCAGATGCCATAGGGCAGAGGCTAACTTACTTGTGTGGGGGCATCTAACTAAATTGTGCATTCGAATGAGACTATTCCTGTGATGCTTCAATGTTACAAGCAGTTAACCCTCTCCTTCATTTTAGAAATGTCATACTTATGGACTGGTGTGAGAATGAGCTGTCTTATGTCCCATGTCCCCACTTGCCTTCTTATCACTTCCATTGCATGCAAGTACTAACCCCACATCATGATTGCAATTGCCTAAAAATGTATGCATATGAATGCAGGTGCTAAAAGTGAAATGTTTTATTAATTGAAAGACCTTTATTAACAGCGAAGCCCAGGTACCATTTAACATGTGTGTCCTGTTCCATCCACTATGGCTCTGTACGTCAGCCAGGCAGGGGCGCAGCCAGACTCAACATTTTGGGGGCTAGATGACAGTTTTGAAAGTGGCTAGTGAGTGGGGTCAATAAAATAATTACGCTGTTGGATTCTCCACTGAGGGATGGTGTCTGGGCCTTTCAGCTTTTATAGTTGAAAGGGTCCCTCAAGCAGCTGCCCCATATTGGCAGTCTTATGACACAGAAACTTATGATAGTCTGCAGCTTTTAACCACCTTTCTGCATTCTTTTGATTTCATTATTGATTTAAGCACTCCATAGGTGCCTTGGCCTATTTTCCCAAACGGTAAGGCAAGGGGTGCCCCCCCAACATCAAGATGAAATGGGCGCCCACCAGCCTTGACACATATTCATCCAGTCCTGCTTCCACTTCCCTCCCAATTCCCTGAGCCCTGTTAGGAAGCTGAATAGCGGTTTCGTATTCCCTTTGGCCATTAGTCGTACCACCCCAATTTAGTGGCTATTTAATTTCATAATGCTATGCTAATCACTGGATGCGTGGGCCATCTAAAAGCTGAGCCCAGAAGTTAAGACATGACCAAAGCAAACGTAAGTGTTGTTACGGGGCTAAACTGGACCACATTGAATGTAGACAAGTCTAGCCAGTAATAACATTTATGGTGCACAGCCAGCCGCATGGACATGCTTTCTGCGGCATGGCATTTTAACTGGCTGGGAGTCCTTGTATGGTAATACTGGCATTTATTGGTGCAGCCTGCATGCACATACATTGGAACAACCAGCATGAATATATTTTTATACTGGCATATGTTGTGGGCAAAGGTTGGTGACTTGAAACTAGTAGGTTGTTCCATGTGCTACCATACAAAACCAATTGCAAACTGTATGGCTTTCTATCCAATTTGCAAAGAAAGTGCTGTAAAATGCATCATTTTAACCCAATGTTTCAAACATTTTCATGGGAGTGAGAAACCCCCTCAAGCGCCCCTTGGTTGGTTTGTTTTCCCTTACTGTGCTCTATCGATTCTGCATAATTGGTGCAAACATTCAGAAATTCACTAGCCTCTACTGTACCTCATCTATCTGTCACTGTGTATGATGTGTGTTTTAATGCGCACACAGGGGCAGGGCTCTCCTCACGCACCACACGCTATCATGCCATCCTACATATATTTATGCATATGATACAAAACTTAGTCTGGCATAAACCTCTCTTCAGTAGAGAAATCTAACTTTGCTGTAGTTGATTTGCAGTTGTAGTAATAAAGCATATTTGTGTCCTCCACACAAACTTAAGGGGAGATTTCTCGCATCTCCTGTTTGCAGCAGTGCCTCCGCTGGCCCAGTGCAAAAAATTGTAAGGGGGCCTCACCGAATGTTTTGCCCCGGGCCTCACCAACCCTTTTGACAGCCCTGGGGACCAGCAATGGCAATGCAACAACAGACTGTTGCAAACAGCCAATGAAAACTACCATTCTGTTTTTACTATGCAGTATTTTGATAAATTCTGTATAGTAACCAGAATGTGCAGTTTTCATTGGCTGTTCTGACTGACATGGTGACATGTTGTTATTGCCACAAGAGGCAGCGCAGCGCCACCTTCGTTTCACGAGTTACTGTGAACTGAAGGTGTCTAGGCATGGCATTGGTCTTCGAGAGATCCTGCTGCACTGCTTTGTTGCGTGCGGCCTAGTTGCTGGGGGCTGGGCCCTGCTTTTTCACTCACACTAGTGCCTGCCAGTCTGCCACTGCCACTCCCCCCCGAGGTCCCGACAGGAGACAGGGAGTCCCCGCCAGCAGCCGACTTCAAAATCAGGTAAGTGGACACTCTCTGACTGTGTAACTTAAGCAGTGTGAAGATTCCAAGGTCCGTGTCCACACTCCTTCTGGGGCCTGGCTGGGCTTGGGTCCTTGCCAGGACCGAGGACCCAGAGCCAGGACTCAGGAGTCACTGATCAAGGAGGACACCAGGAGACCACGCCGCCGCCCGGGCCGGGTGTCTTGTGTTCACGCTTATAGTCACGGAGGTAGCCCCTACCACATACAAAGGCAGATGCTGTCTGAAAGCCCTTTCAAGAGGAAGAGCGAGTGCGCCACAAATCGCTAGCTTTGGTTCTGGTGGTTAGTTGGACACGACGTAAGCAGAGGACTGTCTGTTTGAGATTGTTTCGTTCAAGAGGAGTCAAAGAGGGACCAGCATCTTTGTCATTGTTCTAGTCATGCGCGTCACGGTTCTCATCAGTGGCCATTTGTGTGGATGTCCTCGAAGGCTCCGTTTTGTTGTCATTTGGCACTCCTACTCCTTTGAAGTCTGTGGCGTTTGGTGTTTAGTAATGATTTTCATTTGCCTCATTGTTGAACGCTGAAGTCACTTCATACATTTCTCATCCATGGTTTTTTTTACCAGGTTTTTGCTGCCAGTACTATGTGGCTCTTGTCCCCCAACGCTAGGGGTGGACTGGCCTATACGGAACTCTGGAGATTTCCCGGTGGGCCTCTGCACCCTGGGCCTCTTTTCTGTGGTATTTCCAAATTTTCTCATAGGAAAAGCATTGGGCTTGCTGAAAATGTGTCATTTGGGGCCACTTTGAACTTTATTTCCAGGGCCTCTTTTGGTCCCCAGTAATTATTCCCAGGGCCTATTTTAGTTCCCAGTCCAGCCCTGCCCAACGCGCAGTTTCCCCCTTGGGAATTCAGGACAGTGCACGTACGAGGCCAGTATTGTGCCCTCCAGGTGTGCTGTTTTAAGTGCTGTTATGTTGATTTATACTGTGCACAGCACAGGCTCTTCTAGATCCGAAATTGTTTTCTGTCATCAAAGTGAGTACCCCAGATGTTTTTGGACTATATTATGATAGGGTACAGTGTAACTCGTGTTTTTTTATCAGGCTGTTAGGGGGGCGCTCTGCCTTCACAGGTGTTTCCCGACCCTTTATCATCCTGAATACAATGCTTGAATGGGTTTTTAATGCGCTGCCTATGGTGTTGGTGTGAGGCGCTCCAATATTTGCTCAGACGTGCGTGCCATGTATTCTTTAGTCTTTGTAGTATGGGTCCAAGGATTGGGATGGCACAGCGTCACCCGTCACGTAGTCCCGTTATATGTAACCAAAGGGTCCCTCGCCGCTACGCAGGGGGCTCATTATGTTGTCCTCGGTTTCCCTTCCATCTGTGTCCCAGGGAATTCAGGCGGCATGGATTGGGAGTCCAGCTGTACGTGTTTCAAAAAACGATTACCACGTTTTGGACGCACAATGAGTTTGGATGTTGGTTGGTTCGGTTGATCAGTACTGCGAACATTGGTTGGTGTGCGCTGGGGGTGGAGCTCATTTGTACTTGCTGGAGGCCGTAATGCTCTGAATACACATTTGCCAACATGATCCATTCCACTCTGTCTATGTGGGTGATTGCAGTCTGTGTTTTTTCTTTAAATTTGTAGTCTGAGTTTTATAAGGAGATAAGCAGAACTAAAAGTCCCAGAATGCAAATAAAAGGCCTAGGGCCTCATTACAACCCAGGCGATAAGGGGTTAATGGTGCCGTAAAAGGTGTCAGCGCCATTAAACCCTTACCGCCTCATTACGAGGTCCGTTTGCGGGTCCCGACTTTAACAGCTGGTTTTACTCAGCCGTTAAGGAAGGAACCAGCAAAGGGACTTTTGAGGTAATTACAGTACCGCAATTTGTGGTACCATAATTACCGCCTTCCCCATTCCCATTGAGCCCTATGGGGGCAAAAATGGGAATGGGGAAGGGTCAATGGTGAATGGGGAATTACCGCCCCGCCAACCTTGGAATGGGGCGGTTATTCCGCCATTCACCATGGCGGAGTTGGTAAAATACCGGCGTCAACCATGGCGCTAATAGCGCCATGGTTAACGCCAGGGTCGTAATGAGGCCCCTAGACTGGATAAGCACCAGATTGGAATGGAACATGTTGGCAACTATGTGAATATTGGTTGGTTGCGTGAGCTGCAATATGTTGTTTGTTATCATTCCTTGTTTTTGAGCTGCACTGTAAGAACATTAGCAGTAGTACTGGGAGCTGCTCTATATTATCATTGGGTTGTGGCCACAATACAAAGAGAATGAATTTCAATGTATTCTCTGTGGGGGCTTGGGCCCTGCACAGCAACTACCGCAAATGCTGCATAGAGCTTCTCCGAAGAGGACGGATTTCCCTCCCAACCATTTGCAACCATACATGAGTCAGAGTCTTGTGTTACCGGTAATACTCTGTGTCATTTCCAGTACCGTCTATTTTTTAAATACTGCCTAATGATGAGTTGGGATTGTATGGAGTATTTCCTGCAGGCAAGGGGTTCATAGAAAGTACCGTATGGGGTGATATGTGTTATATTAGCCCCATGCAGTACTTTTCTATGTACCCCATGCAGGAAATATCACTTTTGACCCCAACTCATAATTTAGGTTTTATTTAAAAAACAGGTGGTATTTACAATATCACTTTTTTTTACCATTTCCACCATACTCATAATGTTCCCCATGGAGTAAAACATACGTACAAGGCTGACACTGGGCATGAGCAGGCAGCAAGAGAAATCATGACGTATGGCCTGCAGATGTTCCTGAGTGGCGAGCCAGCATAGGGCAGGCCATTTTATTGATTTATGTATTGTTCGCCTAACAAGCAAACAATAAATAAATAAAATGGTAAGCCATCTTGACGTGATTGTTGCTTGGCATGCTTGTATTGCAGCGCACAAGTACATAACACCCATTGCAGTTGATTAACATTTGTATGTGCGCCCTCGGGCTAAAGAACCGAAAATGCACATACGTGTGCTGTGGCCAGATTCTTGGTGTCCCCATGGCAGCAGGTTGGGACACAGAGTTCAGTGTCAGGGCGGCGGGCACCCTGTAATAATATTATCTAATATCATATAGTTTTATTTAGCGCTACAAACCCTCAGGTATCTAAGTTGATATTATTATCCCACTGCGTGGTACTCAAATTCTTCGACCTCAAAAGGATAAAGGACTGAGTTGGCCCTGACAGGATTTGAACCGGCATTAGCAAGCTGTGCACAGATGTCAGAATGAGCACTCAACTTGCTGTGCTATCTGACAAGCTAGTGCAGCTTTTTGAAGTTAAGAAAATAATTCAGTAGATTGCTCACAAGTGTATTGTTCACACCAAAGCAAACATTCCAGAATGTCACCTAGCAATAGCATAGCATAGCGAAACATAACTTGACCCAGCACAGCATGCCATAGAGTAATAAAAGAAGCATAGTGTAGCGTACCATAGCACAGCATACTTACATACTACAGCACAAGGCTAATGAACATACCATAATATATTTCATAAAATAACACACCTAAGTAAAGCAATGAATCATAGCATAACCGCACATAAGGGTCTGTCATGAACATGTGTCACTTATTTTAACAGTGATCGAATGCATGCGACAAGTGTTTATCTAGGCCATGCTGCAAGGTGGTATGGGTTATTGAATTACAACTATGCAAGTGCTGTGTGGGTTACATGCATATTGCAGAACGTTGCTGCTTAACACTCATTGGTTGCCGAAACACACTTTTCAGCTGGACGATTGGCCTTGTGACTGAGCCCTTTGGCCTTCACAGACCTGAGAATGATCTCCACCTTCCTGTATCACACGGATGTCCATGATATTATGGAATCCATCATGTACTTAGACTGAAGGCCACTGTAGTGCATGGGTCTGCATCCTGTGCCCCAGTTGATGCTTTCCCCATCTATCCCACCACTAGCCTGTACCAGCAGTTGCTGCAGTACCAAACATGTGACATGAAGCAGAAGCAGTGTGATGGGCTGGTGGTGGGCCGATCTAGGTCTAGCACTGAACTGGCCCGGGCCGTGGCGCCCGCACTGCAAGCGGCGGCCGCCAGCCCTGGGGCTGGCCTTATTGGGCCAAGATTGTTTAGGCCCTGGCACTTATTTTTTTACAAATTAAGCACTGGCCATGCTGCTCACTTTATCACACACGTCGGGCCGGATTCCTATGAAAGGAGCAGCCTAGGGCAGGGCGGTATCAGTGCCTGCGCACACTGTGTGGTGGGATGGCACCACAGTGCAACATCCTTCGGTGTCACGGGAGACAAGGCCAGCTCTTCGGGCGGGCACCTCCGGTTTCCTTTCCTCTCCCTTTGGCTGCGATCAGCTGTTTTGACAGTGGAACGCTGTGCTCTAGGAAACGTTGGGGGTGGTGCGAAGAGTGTGGCATGCATGGGAACGAATTCCCCTTGTCGCCAGTGTTGGATCCCACCCTGTGGGGTCTGGTAACACGCACACACAAAGGAGCACGTCCACACAGATACACAATCATTAGCAAAGACCTTTACTTCCTCCATCTCTGTTCCCTTGTCAATTCGACCCAACATTGTTGAGCATGCCTGACATCAGGAACAGCATGTAATGCGATGCTACAGAGGGTAGCCACTTACGTTACATTGTAAACGTAAAGTCTCCCAGCCATCAAATTACATTTCTACTGAACAGATCTGCGTCTTGATTTTGGTTCAAGTGCTATCAGAAGAAATAGTACTAATAAAATAATAACGTATGGAATAAGACTGAAAGGGACAACAAGATGTGTGGCTTTCGCTGGTAGCTGCTTAAAGTAGGTAGCCATTAACTGAGCTCTCCCAGTATTTGAATCCCGAATGATGTATGCAGCACATGGGGCTGGTGGGTGGGGGTTCTTCAAACTATATTATCCAAACACATGGAAATTGTAAAAAGGGACAAGTAGAACAGCTTGCAAACTTTCGGAGCGTGTTGAGAAATACAGTACACAATGAAGACTTTATGAGCGCACACGCAGGAATATATGAAGATACTTAGAATAACAGAATGCATAATTGTGTAATACATAACAAGTAACTGCCTGTGTCTGTGTCAGAATAACTCTAATATTGTTTAAGTAAAAAGAATAGTTTATTTTTTTTTAAAGTCTTAAGTCGGGCGTGAATATTTCTGTTTCCATATTTCAGTGTTATTGCTGAAGTCACTCTGTAGTATAAAAACACATCTGCAGGAGTGCACTGCTAAGTGTATTGATTTGCTGTTGATACATGCTGTGGAGGAACAGTGAAAGTGACACAGAGCATCTAGAGTGTATTCACAAACCACTCCCCCAATTTCCCAGCAATCCTACTTCAGGCAGGAGCACGCGCATCCGCGCATGCGCTTCTGCGGAAGTGCACTGCTAAGTGTGCTGTTTTGCTGTTGCGGATGGTACAAGCTGTGGAGTAGCACTGAAAGGTGAAGACCAGAATCCTCCAGACTGGCATTGAAGTTAAAGATGGACTTTGTTGTTAAACTGATAGACGCTGAGTAGAGACTTCAGTTACTTACTCTATTTCCTGTTTTCCTTGTTTTATAATAGTGAAACGGAGCATCTAGAGTGTATTCACAAACCACTCCCTCAATTTCCCATCAATCCTAATTCGGGCAGGTGCATGCGCATCCACGCATCTGAGGAAGTGCACTGCTAAGTGTACTGTTTTGCTATTTGCTGATTTGTGCCAGTCCCAGAGAGAGTTACATTCTATATTCAGATTGGCTTACGTTGACTAAGTGTTAGGGAGAATTCTCATAAATGTGCTAATTTCCCTTACCTTTTGAGACCAGCAACTTTGCTGGATTTCTAGGACTTTAATTTTTACCTGCAATGAGTGTGAGCCTTTTTTTCCCCCACTCTTTCATGTATTTTGATGTGTTTATTACTTTTGTGTTCTTTGAATATGGCATTTTAGACAACTCCATCGGCATCATATGTTTCTTGTGTGTCACACAGCACCCTCAGTGCAGTGGCACAGGGATGTCTTTCAGACTTCCCAAGGTTTCAATACTTCTCTGGGACTGGCTACTGTCTCCCAGTGAATGTAAAGTTAAATTGACTTTGCTAGTCTTTTTAAATTGCTAGACCCAGCACACACTGCCTTACAGCAGAGTGCTGTAGGGAATATTAGTATTCCCTATGCCTAGAAAACTCATGTAGCCCTCAAATGCTACCCTTTCCCCTCAGAATGGCTGGTGGCAGTGGTATTACCATGATTTTCCCGACCGTGACCTGTTTAAACACTCCGGTAGCTGAAATCCACCGGAGCCATGATTTTCAAGATGGTGTCTGAGTCCCCTCTGTAAAAACAGGTTGTGATTGACTTTTTTCGCCATTTCTTTTTGGAAAGGTCCTTCTAGTGTTTGTCTCTGCGCGCCACACCAGGTTTGGTCCCTTTGGTTATTTGCCTTTGGCGGTTTTCAGTACTGAAGCCCCCCTCTGGTGCCTGAGTGTCTGGGGTGGACAGGATGTGACGGAGGTGCCCGAAACGCCCTGCGCTTTGTCTCCTAGGAGACCTGGATGCACCCTGGCGTGATTGGCTGGCTGACTGTCCAGCAAGGACAGCCACCCTGCTGGGTGAGTGACAGCTAGGCTGGAATGAATGGGAGAAAACTGTTTAAAAGCAGATCTCTGGGACTTGGAAGGCAGAGTCGCCCACTGGAACGAAAAAAACCAAGACGAGCTGAAGGAAGACGACTGCTGCAACTCCTGGACCGTCGGTTTGCCCGGTGAAGCCCTGTTGCAGGTCCGGTAACTCTTTTTCGTGCAAACTACTTCTAAGAACATTGGCAAAGACTCAACCGTTTACTACCAGAACTGTGGTATCCTATATTTGTATATTGTATTTGTGTTTAATCCTGATAACCTTTGTCTTTTTACCCCTTTTTGAAAGTTACTGAAGTACCATTTTGCTCCCACTTCAGGGGAGCCTAACTTGTTCAGAAACGTATTGGTATGGTACTGCAGTGTATTATAGTGCGATATTGAGCTGCTTATTACTAGTGGAATGTTTTCTAAATAAATGTGTAAATAAATTAATATTGGTTTACCAAGAAACCTTGAGTAGGTGCTTGTTTGAACCACTGTGATTGCAAGTCCTTTGTGTAACACCTTGTACCGCTCACATCCCTCTTGAGATAAGCCTGCTGCTCAGCCCTGCTACCACAAAACTGTGTAGTACAGACTTATACCAAAGGTGAGATTGTGCTAACACCTGTAGTCTTAATTGTGTGTAGTGTTCCCATAGGGTACTGCATGTAATTCTGCCTAACACTAACCAACTGGTAAAAGAAAGTGAAGAGAATATTAACCATTAATCGGTAAGCTTGCATTTAAGTAGCTAAACTGGCAGTTGGTCACTACTACCGTACCTGTTTGTTAATTTAATGTGTGGAATCTGAACTCACGCTTAGAAAGGAAACCTCTCACGCGGCAGATCTGAGGGTTCTAGATACAAGTAAAGGTTATCCATATCAGCTTTAGTAATCTACGACGTGATTGAAGGAATATCATATCTGTCTTTTTAGACCACAGTGTATACTGTGAAAGTGACAAAATCATAACAGGCGAAATGAGTCATTATCCAAAGGATGTACCGCTATTTTCGGCAATATTAGGTGAGCCCGGTGGGTCTAGAAACATCAACCCCTCTGTCGGAAATGGAACGATAAAGGAAACTCGTTCCTAACATCCTACTTGCGCATGCGCAACTAAAACAATACATAAATATGGTTGCCTCAATGGGTTGGGCTCAACAAAGATGACCAACTTTTTTGCAAAAAAGGAACAAATAGAGCCCTATCAGAAACATATTCTCAGTAATATAGAGGAGGAAGCAACATTGCATTCTATATCTGAAGAATTAAGTATGGCTCTGCCATGCATTGGCACTAAACTCATCTCCCAAATGTTAAACACTCCCACCTCCGATATTGAACCCATGGACACTGTTGTACCTATGACATGGTCTAATAAGACAAAAATAACAAAAGATAATACAAGTGATGAACATCTTAAAAATCAGCCCCTGATAGGTGCTGGTGAGACACTCGAAGATCAGCAGAACAAACAAATGAATGTACATATAATCCCTGTACTAATCCATAAAACTGATGTTGAATATGAAGGTAGAGAATGAATACACTTAACTGATATAGAAAAGGGGATGATCCCAATATCAGATGAGGCCTGGGTAAACACTGTGACTGATAATGAGATGTATAATGTTGAACAGTATGAAACTGTGAATGGTTCTATTGATGATTTATCTAGTACTATAGCTATTGTAGATCAACTCCCAGAGGATCCCCTAACAGTCGGCAGAATTGTAATTGACTCGGAAAGTGGGCAGTTGGCTGCAATTGAGAACTATCCTGATGAAACTTCATCAGCTGACCCTATGCAACCTGAGAAAAAAAGACTACCGGACTCAAACAGATGTTACTGATGAACCACTTAGGGATGTAATGGATGTAAGTATTACTAGTATGCAATTGAATGAAATGTTCCAGGCTCTGGAAAATCTGTTAGCCACTTTAGTAGATAAATGTGAAAACATAGAGTGAAAACTTGATGTTCATTCATTACTACTACATAAAAGCATCAATAAAGGTTAAATAATACTTAAAGAAACTAGTTCAAATACAGAGATAATTCCCCCACCATATAAGTATCCGGACATAACAAGGAATGTAGTTGGTACTATAGAAAGTACAAGTGGCTCTCAAACTAGTAAACCAACACTGACAGAGAATTGTAATAATGCAGATGACGCAGACACAAGTCTATCAAATCAAGAACCTGTAAAGAAAGATAATCAGAATAAAGTTAAGGATAAAATAAAGATTCCTAAAGGAAAAACCAGATCGTTTTCTCAAGGAGCAATGTATACAGATAAAAGATCGAAGAAAAAAAAATGGTTGTATTATTTTCACTCAGACAGGATCTGATATATCTAGTATCCCTTTGATGAGCACAAATAATATGTCAAACAATATGGTACTACAGAACAGGTACCATCTATAACTAAAGATAAGCAGAGTGAGAATAAAAATTAAAAATAAAAGATCTATTGATATTCGTGACTATTTAGCAGACACACATATTCCAAGGCAAAAGGTACCATTGTTACTGGGACCAACAGAATGTAAGATACTGAAAGCAAGAAAGAAAAAGGCAAAAAAACACTGATATTCTAGAGAGTGTACCACCTGATCTACACCATATTTTTATTGAAATACCTGAAAAGGAGGATCAAAGTCCTTTGATTATGGAAGATAACAAAGTTGATAAGACTAATCCCATTAAATGAAATAATAAATAGTGATCCTATGCCCAGTAAGACACGTGCCCTTCAACTTCAAGTTGATGACGAACATGATAATAGCATTCCCCTAAATAGAAGAACAATTCTTGACCTATGTCATCAAATCGTCCCATTGAGAATGATAACCTCAAAAGATCTACGTATTGTTGACCAGCTGGTTCATATGAAAAGAGTGAGTCTCAGCTCGTTTGTGAGGGAGAGAAGTGCCATCATGTCTGGATGCGGCAAAGGAGGGAAAGGACTCGGCAAAGGCGGCGCCAAGAGGCACAGGAAAGTGCTCCGAGATAGCATCCAGGGAATTACCAAGCCCGCCATCCGCCCTCTGGCTCGCCATGGCGGAGTCAAGCACATCTCCGGCCTCATCTATGAAGAAACCCGTGGGGTGCTGAAGGTCTTCCTGGAGAATGTGATCCGGGATGCCGTCACCTACACCGAGCACGCCAAGAGGAAGCGGGTCACCGCAATGGATGTAGTCTATGCCCTGAAGCGCCAGGGTCGCACTCTTTATGGATTCGGGGGTTGAGGACACCCTCAGCACCACCACCACAAACCCCAAAGGCTCTTTTAAGAGCCGCAAAACAAAAAAAACAAAACAAGAGTGACCTCTTACTAATGGTGTACTAATGAGGTGATTCTGGACTACATATTACAAAATGGTTTGGAATTTAAAAAACTGGGCTGCCTATGTCAGAAGACACACATGAGTATAACCAAATATGAATCGATTAAGATTCATAATCATCAAAAACAGAGGGATGATGAGGATGTGAAAAATAGGCACTAACCATATTGTACTGTTGCCCAAAAAAATACCAAAAACACCACCAAGTGTGGAATCATCTAATGATAATACAGACACATCTGGAGATTATTGGCAAAGGCTCTCTGTAGCCTTTAAAGCCCAATTCCACAAGCAATTTCGATAACATTGGCGTAGTATTATCTTGGAATACCAGAGGACATTTGCACTTTATCTCTGAAGATGGGTTACTCGAAAATATGAAATTACTCATGGTAGTTGCACTACAAGAGACATGGCTAGGCAGTGAATGCGAGACTGACAGTCGTAAAACCATATGAAGAGCAGCTAAAAAGGGTCCGCTAGGACGTCCTAAAGGAGGTCTTATAATATCCATACGCCATACATGGACTGGAACAGATACTAAATGGTCAACAGACATGGTCTTGGCTGTGATGGTCCAAACGGATAATGAGAAATACCCATTAATACTATGATTAATATCTATAACCCACCTAATGGCAGCTTTAATAAAGTAAATCTGTACAATATTGAATGAATGTAACTTAAAATATCCTATCATTCTGTTAGGTGACTTTAATGTGCTACTTGTCGAAGTTCATAGGGTTGATATGACACACAGTAAATCAGGACCACATAAAATGAAGCCATCAATAGACATGCCAAGGGTTGGAATCAACTAATTTATGATTATAATTTAAAAATATTGAATGGCACGACCATAAGTGATTCCAAGAGAAAGCCAACAAGAATAGGTAAAATAAGTATGTCTACTATCGACTATGTTGTAACCAATGGGCTGATTGAAAACATGGTTAGCTTTGCGAGTAGAGAAGAGAGTGATCATTTCCCACTCTACCCACTGCTTACAAATGGAACAATAGTTACATATAATTATGACATGGTTGGTAATATTGCATTGAATAATGCGGGTAATCGCATAACATGGAATCCCATTAAATTAGAAAAAGGGAATCAATCAGCGGAAATTGAACTTGCTAATTTCACTGATTATTGTCATTCAGTAAACAGTATTAATGACCCTGAGATGTTGGAAGCCTATGATAAAGTAATAGTAGCGATAAAATATGCCATTGCACATAAGCGTAAATATATGTCTACCTGTGAGTGATGGAATGTGAATCATCAAGACATGCCGAAATCTGATAATGAAATTCATAAAGTAAAAAAACGGTTGTGTAAAACAATGAATACAATCATAGACGCTGATATGCAAGATATGCACTTGAAAATGTAATCTCTCAAGATCAAACAGAGGAAATGGTTTCGGTGGCACAAAAGAGAGAAGGCAAATGAAATATGGCACACCTTGGCAAACTTATCAACATCTAATAACACTCAAGGCATATGGACAACCATTAATCAGACAAAAAACAAAGTTCTCCCTGTTAATTGTGTAGTTGAATCTGAATATGGTCTACTCATATTAGTAGAACATTGGGCTCATGTACTCCTCCTGATGAAATCGCTACAATAGTGGCCAATGTATGGGTATGTAGTATATCGGTACTGAAAATCCAAGAATTAATTTCAAAACTTCCCTCATTAAGGGCTATGGGCCCAGAGTATACATGCAATGCACTGTTGAAAATATCTCCAGTAAAATGGGCAAATGCTGTTTGAGTGGATAGGAAAGTATACGAATGTACCTAAAACATGGCAGGAAAGTTCTATACTACCGGTATACAAAAAAGGTTGTACCAAAGACCCAGGTAATTATCGCATGCTAGCGATGCTAGATGCTCCAGCAAACATTTTCGCCAGAATTTTGTATATTGAGCTGATCCAGTGGATTAATGATTGTCATATATTACCATCAAATCAATCAGGATTTCGAGCAAAATCATCTACCCTACATTACATCGCCATTGTAGTATCAGCTATTGAATATGCCTGGTCAAGGGGACACCTTCTTGTTTATGCAGTATTTATAGACTTCTCTGGTGCATTTGATACCATTTTAAGAAATAGACTCTGGAACAAACTGCAGCGCTGGAACATCCCACCTGGTATTATCAATGATCAGATTACTATGTACGAACACCTCTGTAAAAATTAGATTAGATGGAGAGTGAAAGGTATCAGGACCTTTTCCTACCTTTAGAGGTGTGTAGCAGGGATGCAATCTAGCTGCAACTCTTTGTAATTTATATTTAGCAGATCTACCGGAGGCATTCAATGAGCTAGTGGCATATGATCCAAAGATAGGTCCTTTGAAGATTGGTTGGCTTGGTTACGCGGACGGTCTCCTTTTATTAGACTACACACCAGCTGGTCTCCAATATAAACTGGCTGTTCTTGAAGCCTTTGCATTAAAGAATAGACTTAGGATAAACCTTAGTAAGACAAAGGTGGTAATCTTTTCGGGAAATTCGAACTGCGTACCCCAAATAAATCTTTGATGGACCATTGATGGCTAAAAAGTTGAAATAGTTGAATGTTATAGATACTTAGGAGAGATTCTAGATCAGCAGCTATCATGGAAACAACAGTGGCCTGACATTAAAATAAGATGTATGAATAGTATCATGGCATTGAGTCATTTTATCAGAAAGCAAGCAGGGATTTCTATTAAGACAATAATGTTATTATATGAGTCCAAAATTCTATCGTGTCTATTGTATGTAGCTCAGATTTGCGGAACAAGACTAATGTTGCAATTGAATAAATTTGAAGGTAAAATGTTAAAAATATGACTTTGCATGCTGAAAGCATTACCCAGTGAATACATTATTCTAGAATGTAACTTAAGCGGATTAGTGATCTTATTGAATATAGGTCCGCTATGTTGTACACTAAGTTATGTATGTTGGATAATGGAACACTTATGGTTGACATGATCAAAACATTCAATGTAATCGATTCAAATAAGGTATTACAAACACTTGATCGTGGGAAATCCATTTATTACAAATGGGCTAAAGAGAATGCTAATGATTGGTTGTCATATTCAACAGCAAAAGCAAAATTCCTGCTGAAAAAAAGAAATATCAGCTTTCGCCCAAGAGCGAGATATGATATATCTAGCAACGAAAGAAAATACTGGGGTATGTTTACAGTATAGAGAGACTCATACAGGTATCTCAGCCTATCTAACAGCATACCCTGATGCTAGCACCATTAGGTGTTACTTAATATTTAAGTTTAATGTGTCTGAATGCCTTGACATTTTGGGAGCTAGAATTGGCATTATGAGAAATGAAAGAGGATGTCGATTATGTGGGAATGATCGTATTGAAACAGCACATCATTTGATCTGTGTATGTGAAAGTTTATGTGCTATAAGATTAAGATATGTTATAGCATACGATAGCACCTGCGATTTAAACAATATAGAGGAGATCTGGGAGAAACTTTTAAAAGGAAATGATCTTAATATCATTTATCATATGATGCATTTTTAAGAATATTGCCTCGCAATTCTTAGACAACTATCGCAGGATGTTTTTGTTATCAAGTATGTATTTTAGTATGGGTTTCATCTAATTTTTAGAATGTTTTTTGTACGTGCCATCGTGATGATGTATCAACTATGTTGTATGATGATTGTAATACATGAGAATATAATGTGATAATTTTAGAATGTTACATGTAAAGCCTATTGTGACTAAATGCATATTAAATAGATAAATAATTGCGTAATACCTAACAAGTAACTGTCTGTGTCTGTGTCGGAATGACTCTAATATTGTTTAAGTAAAAAGAATAGTTTTGTTTTTTTAAGTCTTAAATCGTTTGTGAATATTTCCAGAGGCGTTGCTGGGGGGGAGGGGGCAGGGGAGCTGAGGGGGGCTATAGCCCCGGGTCTTTTAGTTGTAGCACCAGATAGAAGCTCATGTGCTAAAACCGAAATGTTAGCTAGTCTCGAGGCCGCCAGTCCCGAAATTAGCTTAGCCCCTGATCTTTTCCAGACCTAGCAACACCCTTGAATATTTCTGTTTCCATATTTCAGTGCAATTGCTGAAGTCACTCCGTAGTAGAAAAAAACAACTCCTGGCAGCTAGTACAGAAAAGTCACATCTATTTGTAGAGAACGCTGCTTCATTAACTTGTAAAGTTTTCCTGCCTTTTTATTCACCCGTCAGTTTTTCTTTTTCCCCAGGTGTATTCCACATCTGTGCGTACACGAGAAACGGCTCCCAGGGTGCAGCCAATGCAGTGAGTGGCTGACGCCATGAAGCACCTACATACAATCCTAAAGAGGCCCCTGCCACACACGAATGCTGAAGACCAGGAAACATGTCCTTAAGTTCCACAACCTCTCTGCAATGTGGCCCAATTCCAGGACTATGTTTGTATTGGCCCCATCAACCCGACTCAGTTTGCCACATTGTACTAAATGATATTCCATTGCAAGCAAGGCAGTCAAGATTACGCTGGATTCAACCGTTTCAGTCTTCAGAGGCAGAGGATGCCATGGCCACAATATTCCCAGAAGACCCATCATCAAATTCTGCCCAGAGAACTTGAGTACATTTACACCTTCGGAAAAGTCATCATCACTCTGTGCAAATACAGAGGTGATGTTATGAGGATGAATGGACCTGCTGTGTCCTAGAACGAGCGTCTCTCTCGCCCTTACTCTTGTCTACTCTTTCCAGGTGGTCTAGTATGAGACCCTGTGTGGTAATGAATGTAACAAGGAGTTAATGATGCAAATGTTTCAATAAATCTCACTCATCCATCATGAGGTACTTAAAACGAATAATGTCCTTGTTGTACTTTATGATATGATATGATCTGATATGCCATTTATAACACGCCTACACACAAGCGTATCACTCATTGCATGGATTATTTTAACACAACGCGCTATCAGAAAATACAGTGAAATAGCATCTATGAATAAGTGTAAAGTTGGATGTAGCATCTTCTACTATCATACCTTTCCCTGGGTGTTCAAGGTACCTTCTATGGGATCTGTACCGGCAGGGCAAAAGTGGGACAACTTACTGAAGATTGATAAGGCAAGAAGGACAATTCATTCAAACACGTGACCGCTCTCCAGATGGTGTATGAGGGGAGGTTTCAGCGGGCATTTCTTATGTGTGCTTCTGCTTCTATCTCAAGCAGAGAAAATCATTTTCCTACATATTTCAGCAGGAATCAAATGTAATTTGACTATTTACAGCGCCTTGAGATCATACCAATGGCACATAAGGTGCTATATAAATGCAAAGTAACATAACATAACATAACATATACCAGAAATCTTGGGACACTAACACTCCTATGGTTTCAGCTCATTTGAAAGCATTTCTCACAGTTCCATGAAATCACATTATTAATAATATAGCATTAATACCCCCCCTTCTAAGGGCTGGAATTGGGGGTAACTGTATCCCAAGTTATCTGCGCGAGGGCACAGAGCCATTACCAACCCCCCTCCCCCATTCCAGGCCTTGGAGCCCTGGAATGGGCGGGTTTACGGCATTAGCACCCCGGGTTACCAAAGTGGTAACACGGGGTGCAAAACAAAAAAAGTGTTTTCAGGCATTCAACAGGATGCCGCACATGTCCGTTCAATTAATGAAAATACTTAACCAAAATGGGTGCCATGGTTATAGATGGTGGAGCTCTGTACGTAGCCCCTCTTCTGTGACCAAGGTGGTCGGAAAAGGGAAACTATGCGGCGGTGGCGGGCACTGCTGCCGCTGCCACAAACAGGTAAGTGCGGATGGTGGGGGGGATTTGAATTTCTTCTACAAAACAAAATAGATATGGGAGGGCTTGGGCAAGATGGCGGCCCGCAGTGGGGGAAACAGCCTGCAGGTTCTGTGGAACGTGTGCTGAGACTGCAGGTTTCAGGCCACGGTCCGCAGAACCTGAATGGCTGCACCCCCTGCCCCAGGTGCTAATACATGTTTGTACTGTTCCATTCATGCATTTTTATTGCAGTTTTAGGTATTGGCCAGTAGGCGGAGCTCTAGTACCGCCTACAAGACAAATATATTGGCATAGGCGGTACACCCTCTTTTGGCACCGCCATTTCTCCGCGGGCCGGTTTGGCGCAGCCAGTTTGCCGCAGAGACCGATTTGCTGCACCCAGTTGGGCGCAGGGGCCTTTCTGGCACGGGCGATTTGGCGCGAGGGACGTTTGGACGTGGCTGACATTGCAGCCACGTCTAAACTCCCTCACGCCAAATTCAAAAGTATAATTCTTTTCAAATGCAACACGTTGACAAGTACTGCGCCTTTTTTCCGTCCTAGTTCCCATTCAGTGTTAATTTCGTACTTTCCAAAGGGTGGCAGGTTTGGTGTCACATTCCGTAATGCTTGCTGCAAGGTAAATTGTTACGGACCTCTCCCCCAAAATTGTAAATGCGGAAATTAAGTACGAGCAAGGAGCCACTACTTTCATTCCATTCCACAGTGGTTTTGGTAAGCAAATTGTGTCATAAATCACTCAAAGGTCGAATTCGGCGCACTGCGTGCATTATCACACTATTACAGGCCATCCCCGTCTATTAAATAAACAGTTACATATGTCAGTATGTTTTGGTCGCGATACTGACATTATTTAAAAAATATATAATAACATTCTTTGCGCCAAAACATACAGGCGTCGTAACATCCCGCGCCGAACTCGCCGCGGCCAACAAGGCGCGTCAAATCGTCTGTTGCGGCGAACTGGCCGCGCCGAATCGGCCCGCGCCGAACCGGCCGCGCCAATACCTCCTGCTCCTTGGCATAGGATGAGAGGATGGTGGGGAAATGAGATGAGAGGAAAGAAACTGTGACAAAATGACTACTGTACACTTTATTCAGCATAGTGACGTAAAAGTTACAATGAATGCAATGGCAAACATCTAAAAATACATTAATCACAATTTCAATCATTAATAAAATGATAATAACAATTGGTAATAGTCCATAAAAAAGGAATGTAGCAATCACACCCCAGCCAGGGGCGTACATGGCTGGTAACAGCCCGCCAGCCCATCAGTCCGCCTTTCCGAGCCTAGGCACGGCTGCCGCCCATTCCCACCTCCTACACCCCTCCACGGCTGGGGTGTGACTGCTATTTGCATACTGGGATTTGCCCAGGGTACAAAGGGTTTTCTTTTTTTTGCAGAGAAAATAAGAAAGAATGGCCACCGCCATGGCGGTCACAGGAGGGAGGAATGCTGGGACCGGAGCACAATGCTCAGTTGCAGCAGGTAAGTGGGAGGATTTGAGGGTGAGGAAAGGGTGCTAATGTCTTTGGGACATGGGGAGGCCACAGGGAGGCTCTCCCCGTGGCCATTTCGTCACAGTTTCTTTCCTCTCATCTCATTTCCCCACAATCAAAATGGTGCCACCCAGGAAAGGGCCTCGGGTGGCTGGAAAGAGCAGGCAGTACACACTGTATTCTCGCAGCTCTTCCAGCAACCTGATTGACTGAGCGCCCTTCCTAGGGTGCAAATAAAAATCACTTTATTTCCATCTTGACTATGATTTACATAGATTTGAAAATTCCGTGGACACTAGTAGCTTCTCTATTTACGTCTTCACATGTCTAGTCATTACTATAGCTACACCATACATATGAATTACCAGTGTGCAAAACATGTCCTAATAAGCATTGATAACAGGATAATAGATGCCCCATTCTCCATGCGGCAGTTACGCATTTCGTATGCTATTCCTTCTATACAATCCCTCTCTCATATATTGCAATAAGCTCCATGCTGTTCACTGCGACCTCGCAGAAGGCAAATAAAACAGTGCGAGGCGGCACTGAGTAAAACAAAGCTCCATGTGGAGAATCTTTAAGGTTGTTGCACGTATATCATTGTATGCCGTGCAAAAAAAAACAGAAAATGGAGCAGATTCTCTTCTTCCGCTAAACACAAAGGACAGTCATTTTCCAGGGAATTTCCCTTGCACAGCCCCATTACGACACGAGTGGCAGGCAGTTGAATCTCACTCTGGTGATCCCATACCTTTCAGTCAGTCAGAACTTGATTGATTACGTATCCTTGCAAACCAGTTATAGTGAAAATAGCTTGCTTTGATGAGTTCTATGGTTTTTCATCTCTTACGAGTGAAAGCCACAAGCCTGACCTTCACTTGAGATGCAGCAAGCTGATCTAAAATCACCCAATTCAGTAAATAGCTCAAAAGGCCGATTTTCCCCAGGTATGTTTTCAAATGGGTTAACCATGGGATACGTTCTGGCCGTATTTTGGTTAGCAGTTCCAGGATAATGGATTGGGTAAGGATAGCCTTGGGATTAGCCAGTGGATAACAGGTTGCATGTTGAGATCATCGGTCAAAAGCCCAATGCCTACTTCCTCGTGACAAGCAAAGTTTGAGGCAGAGAGAGGTATTACAAGGATTTATTTAGTCAAAATATCCAATTAAGATCATAAAACCGTCACAGTACAAAAAGTTTTTTTTTATAAAAACAAGGCCCCAACAAATCAACCTCAATTCAAATGCCTAATTAAAAAAATCCTACACAGCCATGCTAAATGAATACATTTTGCAATGAAAAACACATAATTGATCAGTGCAGTTGATTTACACAATGCTTGCGTGGTACGAGTGGTACGAGTGACACCAGCTTTCTTTAATGAGAAGCAATAAATATGCTCTCCTTAGGTCTTCATACGCAACACAAAAAACTAAAAATGTGTCAAACACTCTCTACACAGGTCATAGAGTGGGCATGTGTCCAAATTCACTAGTTTTCAACGAATGTGATTTTCGCCATCCTGAGAGTACGTGTTCTGAACTCCACAAAAAGAGTATGTGAGTATGGAGGCGCAATCAGATCAAGGTACTCTTCTGAAGCTTGCACCACTTTTATAAACAGATAATCGGGCCCATTTTTCAGTAACTCATACCCAAGTTGCTACACAGCCAGCTTAACCAATTCCTTAGTACCAGGTGGCAAGTTCACAGGGCTAGGCCACAAGCCCCAAGACCAAGCGTTTCCAGCTATCCCTTTACATAAATCGCCCAGGGGAATGTGTAGCACCCAGTGAAATTCAAAAGGTTAAGATATGCCTCCGGAAGTTTACGAGCTCCAGCACCGCCCATAACCGGATCCAGTAAAAAAAACGGTTTCCAGCCCACTCATTTTTTAAACGTAGTCTCAGAAGTTCCCAATTTCTGGCAGTTAATGTGCCCCCTCAGCACCATAGAGGGCTGCAGAGGTAGATTGTGCTCCATAGATGCTGATTGCAGGGGACACAGTCCCTTCAACATGGTCCAGAAAAAACGTCCTCAACCCACCACTATCTTTCCCCAGGAGTACCAGTGCCCCGAGGGAGCCAAAACCCAGTGTCGGAAAATCTAACACTGTCATAATAACAAACTTCTTCAAGGTATGAGCCCTCGACTTTCAGGGTAACTGCACAGTACCTAGATCGCCTAGGCCAATAAACCAAGACCTTTGTCTTGGTCTTATTTAAAGTGAGTTGTAGGGTTGTGCATTGATTGAAAAACACTCCAGAGAGAACCCAATTACCATAGGGGATGTGGCCAGCAGAACGGCATTGTTGGTAAAGAACAGTGTCGAGAACACATCACTACCCAACTTCGGGGATCAAACCTTCCAGCTTGACATATCATTAACAGTTCCGTAACTATTTCATTAATATATAGACAAAACAGGAGAGGAGCCTGGACACAGCCCTGCCTCACGCCCCTGTCCACCCTAAATTTGCTTGGGGTTTCACTTCCAAAACCCCATCTTACAACCACAGAATTGCTCATATACAGTTCTCTCATTATTCTGACCAACTCTGCAGGAACCCCCTGCTCAAATAAGACCCTTGACAGTTGATCTTTAGGTACAGAGTCAAAGGTGGTCTGGAGGACAACAAAAACTGCATACACTTTCATCCCCATCAAAGCCGTACATTTGTAAACAATCAAGGATACATGAAAGCATTGATCTATAGTGCTAAGCCCAGCTTGAAAACCCACCTATAAATGAGAAATAAGACCCCCTGAGTTCCCACAATCCTGGAGCTGCTGTAGGACCATTTTGGCAAACAACTTGCATGTTACATCGAGCATGGAAATAGGCCTGTAATTACCAGACATTTCCCTGCCTCCTTTCTTTTATATTGGAAAAATTTCGGCAGTTCTCCAGGAATAACGGACAAAATTAAGGCGAGCGATAGATTGGAAAACTTTGGTCAAAGCAGGAGACCAAACATCCGGTTCATCTTTCAACAAATCTACGGGGATCCTATCTGGGACAGGTGCTTTCTAGGATTTGGAACTCAGGATTGCATGTCTGACTTCCTGGAGCATGATAATCATCGGGGGAAATCAAACTCGGCCAGCTCCACAGCATTGGTGCCTACACCTTCTCCTCCCGCCTTGTCCTCATTTAACCCCCAAAAGTGATAAAACCAGTCCTCAGGAGGAATGAGAGAGTGGATCCCATTGTCATTCTTAGTTTTTTTTCCCCGAAACCAAGGCCCAAAAGGACTGAACGTTCTTTGTCAGTACCCCATCCCAAGGCTTATCCCACTCAGCCTTCTGGTCCTGCCCCTTTTTGGCACAAGTGAGACCCTTTTATTTCAACCTGCAATGGCGCAATTTCTCTTTAGCTATAGTACTCACCCCCTGCAGACAACCTACGACTGCCATTTTAGCCTTCCTGCACTCCTCATCAAACCAGGGATTCCTGGTCACCATCGAATGCCTGCAGTCCTTAGCGGGTTTAATGAAAAAGGGGCCAGCACACACCACCTAACGGTCATACTCAGTCAACACCTCTTCATCACTTAACCCTCCCCCACAGATGTTCTCGATGACAGAGAGTGTTCTGAGATAAAGTGTGGGCTTCATTACAGCTACCTCGATTTGGTCCCATTTAATAGCCTGTCTAGCATTTCCAGTGATGGTCAACGCAACACTTGGTGTTAGGTTATTACAGTTCCCGAGGTGTCCAGTCAATTGGTCGACAGCAAACTGGTCGACTGCAATTTGGTCGATACCATTTGGTGGAATGCCAAATGGTCGAACTTTTTTTTTTTTAATATATATGTGTTTTGTGGGTTTTCGTGTGGGGAAAAAAAAAGAAAATAAGGGGGTTGGGGGGGGACCCCCCCAAAAAAAAACAAAAAAAGGGTAAAAAAAAAAAAAAAAAATTCGACCATTTGGCATTCGACCAAATGGTGTCGACCAGTTGTCCTGTCGACCAAATGTTTTCGACCAATTGACTGGTAACCATTCCCGAAGCTTAATCTCACTTCCAAGAGCAATGGCGTATGGTCACTGTCCTTGCGGTTGATAATGGAAAACTCCTCAACTAGTTCCCAATCACTGACTGCTACAAGGACAAAATCAATCCCTGAGGAGCCAAAAAAGGTGTTCCCAGCCAGGCGGTCCCCCACACCAAATCCGAGCTGAATCTAGGGCATATTTATGTACTCTGGCTGGATAACTTGCCTCCAGATCAGGAATATCCCAGGCCTGGTCTACATCATCCCACAGATCCCTCAGCTCCCTTAGGGGTTCAAACTGTAGGTTGAATTCACCCCCAAACTATGACATGCAACGGCCTGTTGTCAAAGAAGTGAAATCAGAAATCAGATTGTGTAAAAGAACCAAAGTACCCAAAGGGCGGGGTCCATTTGGCCTGTTATATAAATTAAACAGGAGCAGAGTATGCTTGTCCTTATTTCTACCAATGACCAATTGCAAGTCCGACTACTCTGGCCACTTAACCCGGTAACCTAGCCAGAATAATCGGCAATTAGAGTTAATAACCCAGGACGTCCCCTAGTGCCCTTTTGTGCTAAAGTGTTGAATGCCTTGAAGCATGAGACCTCAATCATTGATAAGGCCCATGATTCCTGGAAGCAGGCAATCGTACTGGTGGTAATAAAATCCAACCAGTCAAGATCATTCATATGTCTGTCAATCCCAGCAACATTCCACGACAAACCCCAGGCTGCTTTTGGTTTTACCAGGGTTCTGGGACTAAGGGAGATGACCCGTCGGTCAACCTCCTCAATATCATCACTCCCTATTTAAAGCACCTTGTAGATTGCACGTTTCAGTAATGCCCCAAAGTGAGGCTCCATTCCCTGCCGTTGTGACTGATTTGCAATTATAAACTTTAGAAATTCTGTCCAGCTGCTGGTTTCTGCATAGGTTCATGAACTGCAAAACTCTGCCCATGACTTGTTTAAATTTGAAAGTTTGTTTAAAAATATGACGCCCCCGGAGATTCTTTGCAAAGCGGATTCCAAAGTAGTCAAATTCCCTTACACAAGGGACTTCTTCATTGTTTGTATGCATTTTGGGCATCGGGACACGTCACCTTGCAGGCATACAGACCATTAATGCCGATATACCTGCATTGACCTGAAGGTCAAGTTTATTTGCGAAGCAGTGTATGCTGTGATAAGGCTCTGCAATGTTCTAGCAATCAGCACTGTATCATCGGCGTACTCAAGCAGAGGTAAACTGCAGTTCCCCACCATCGGTACATCTGTCTTCAGGTTGGCTAAAGTCTCATATAGGCTATTTATGTACAAAGAGGAGAGGAGCCAGGACACAGCTCTATCAAACACCTGAATTAACTGCAAAGTAATTAGTACAATGTCCTTCGTCACGACCCATCACACAAGCTCTAGTATTATTGTGCAGGTTGATCAGAAACCTTAACAACTCTGCGTATCAGGTCAGGGACCTGAGCACGTCCCACAACTTTGTCTGATTAACTTTGTCGAAGGCTGGGTTCAGGTCTATGAACACCAAGTACACTTGCTCATACCTTCTGCTGCAATCATATATAGGTTTAAAGCTTGTTTTGATGTACCTAGTCTGGATCGAAATCCTAATTAGACTTTAGACAGGAGCTGCTTATCTGCTAACCAGTCGTGCAAGTAGCATAAACCCAAATATTTTACAAAGAAGCCTCGTAAAAATATGGGACTATAGGACGCCGGGTTCGCCCTGTCTCCCTTATTGAAAACAAGAAACATTTTTGCCGACTGCCAGGAAATTGTAAAGTTCTAACATCCAATCATTGTGTTGAAGCCAGTGGTGGGGATTGGTACCCATAGTTCTACTTCAGACCTGATGAGGTCCACAAGAATGCCATCCAGGCCAGTGCGGTGTGCCAGTTTTTATTTGGTGGTGGCAAGCTTTAGTTTTGAGACAGAGACGACAACTTTAAACGTAGAATGGCTGGCTGGCACTTCCAACACCATCTCTTCCTGTAAAGCAGTGGCATTAATTGAGTAGTTATAAAGCAAAGAAAAATTAGCTTCCCCGTCCTTGTCCAATATGACTGAATTGGGATTGCTAGACTTCATCCTATAGGATGGTCCAAGTGTGATTAGATCACAGAATTGTTTAGATTTCGAGTCCTCTGCTACTTCTGCTAGCTCATTCCATGCCGATTTTCTAGTTCTTTTTTGCAAGATTGGAGGGCCAGTTTGTATTTGGTTCTAGCCACAACAATTTCAAATCTTGGTGTTAAAGGATTTCTGAGTACACCAGTAAGGTGTTGTTTATCCCTGGTGCAATCGTTATTGAACAACTCCTTTACTCTTGCATTACCGAATATTCGGCATGGCATCTGAAATATTGATGGATATTGCTCTTATGATCATTGAATAGTGCTAGGGCCTGGATGCAATCCAGCTTTCCTTATAGGATTCAGGTGATCAAATTTAGATTCTTTGTTATTACGCTTTCCTCAATATCGCGGTTATCCAACCAATTCCATTTAAAGGTTTGAGTTGCACTCTGAGGTGACATTCTATTCAAGTGCGAGAACACAATATTTGGAGTTCTAGCGAAGGGGGATTCAAACTTCGGTACGATGGGTAGATATTCGCTCATTACATCATCTGCAATTTAAAAGTTCTTAATCAGATGCCAGTGGGCAGCCAAAAAACAGAAATAGTCTATAGTTGAGCTACCTTGAGTCCCAATAAACATGTACTTCCCAGGGTTATCTCGGGGAGTGCGACCATTAGCTGATCTAAGGCTCCACTCATACAACCAATATATCAGTTTTAATCCATTAGCACTGTGCTAATGGATTAAAACTGATATCTTGGGGATATCTTGGGGATCTCACACAAGGGGAGATGACATCGCTAGTGATTGGTCTTCAGCTGGGTCGATTAGATCAAAAGGCAGCTTACTCCGTATCTTCACGTTAAAATCCTGTCAATAATTATTCAGGGATAGGACATAGGACTGTTATTACCCTGATTATCAATAAAAGCTTTGAGGCCAGCTTGACATTTTCCGTAATTTGATTTATATGAACTGTTGTAATGTTGTCTTGTGTTTCCAATAACCTGAATTTGACAGCTTGTGAGTATGTCAATGCGGGGTTAATTGCCATTTTAGCACAATTCATAGAGGATTAACTGAATATGTCCATGCCACCAAACTGTTGGCCTCTAGTGTTCTTTTGTCCTCTGATTTGGAATATGACATATCCATCCAAAACTAGATCCTCTGAGGTCTACGTCTCTTGTAGCAAAATTAAGTCATGTTGCGTTAAGAAGGTAATTACATCAGGTTGATCTGATTTGGATAAGAGGTGGGTGAGGGTGACCCTTTTTGTCATATGGTTCTAAAAGTCAATTTTCTCCCATGCAGCACTAAATGTCTTTTCTTAAAAGTAAATTTACCCCAACGCAGCACTACTCCTGTAAAACTAAAAGCGCTATTAGCTAACATTTGATACTCTGCACACACTCCATACTCACCCAAGTCAACTCTTGCCAAACCATGACATAACATTTCCTATTACCTGGTCTCCATTTCTTAAACATCTCTATCAATTGTAAACATCTTGCATATAATGCATTTTCCCAATAGACCAGTTTCAGTTATGCAGTGCTACATCTTTCAACTGCCTGGGTTGGAACACCAGCACACTAGTGTTCTCTCACTCATGCAACCCTGAGATACAAAACATTGGGGGTCATTACAAGCTTGCCAGTCTGGAAACAGCAGTACCGGTAAGCTTGCCGGTACCGTTGTTTCTGAAAGGGCAAACTACGAGTTCTGCGGGCGGGTGCCGTCCTGCCCACCATGTCTGACCTGGCGGGTGGAACAGCACCCGCCTGCAGACCTTGACGGTAGCACTGGCACCATTCTGTATGGTGCCGCTGCTACCGTCCTCCCCATTCCCATTGAGTCAAATGGGACTCAAATGGAAATGGGGAGTCATTTTTTCCGGCACCCGGCAATGGGCAATTACCGGTTCTGCCGGGGCTGTAATGGCCTGGTAATTGCCCATTGCCAGGCACAAGAAGAAAAATGACTCCGGTGGAAGCCGTGTCATTTTTACCGGCACGGCTACCGCTGGACTCATAATGAGGCCCATTAGGCAGGACTGCTTTTGGGTGACTGGGTTGAGATTGTAGGGATGAGGAAAAGTGCTAGTGCAAGTAAGAATCTCTTGCTTAAGAGAGCTGATTACATTATCCATAGTAGGCAATGGGCCTCATTACCATGTTGCCGGTCCCCAAACAGGGGTGCCGGTAAGCTCACCGGACCCTTGTTTCCGGACCGGCAAACTACAAGTCTGCCTACCAGAGCCAAGGGTGGGGGCTGCTGTCCTCGCGCCTGAGCGCCTCTGCGGGTTTCCCTTAACAAAACCAAGAAGGAGGCCGGCGAGCCCCTAGCGTGTTGATAATGCGGCACGAGGCCGCCGCCTCCTACCCCTCCTCCTACCCCTTTCTTAAATCAAATATGTCCTGTGCAGCGCTTACAAATCAATCTAGCTGTGACAAATGCAGCGTGCTGTTATGCCCTGACATAAATACGTTCCTACAACTTGCCAACTACGTAAATAGCTGTCTAGAAACACAGCTGTGGCAAAAGGGTACTTATCTCCTGGAGAGCACGAAAAGAAGAGGGAGAGGATAGGAAGTGAATAGACTATGGCCATAGGGCCAGGACACTGGGACTACAGTTTGGCCTAGAACTGAAGGGAAATGTAGTTTTGTTGTTGAAAAAGTAAAACAAATATATGTTTTTTACTCAAATGGAAAGTTTATATTGTGTTATTGTTGAAACTGCTGGACAGAGGAAATAAATGAAGATGAAGCATAATGCCCTCCTCCGTCTTGACATAGAATCTCTGTGGCAGTGACAACGGCTGGTGAATTGCAGTTCGTGGAACAGGGGCTGTTAGGCATGGCAGTTGTGTCAATAGTGTGCTGTTTATTAGCCACAAAGGGACATCTGGATTTCATGATCTAGTTTGCCTGCAACTTGCATCAGATAGGCATCCAATTAATTGAGGGGCTTCTCCACCGTAATATGACCATTAGTACTTCCTCTTTGCTTCCATCTGTCAATTCGTCGCCTTTCATTTTCCCATGGCTGTTATCAATGACTCTGACAACTATTTTAAGAATGCAAGAGGGCGGGCAGGTATTCCAAAACCCCCAGGGCTCAAAGACACTCGGCCCACAGTCGCCCTGAAGAGAGAGGTCCCTAAATCAAACTTACTCTTGGCTGTCCACTGGCTTATCAATGGTTTGTACGTAGTGTATATAAAGGTGTTAAACCGTGGATTGCTATGGTGCTATTCACGTTCACTCTAGTAATAAAACCAGCAACTTGGCTGATTGTTAGTAATACATATGATAGTGAAGGCAAAATATAAGGAAAAACAAAATAAGACTTATGGGTTCTTAAAATTCGAAGGCAATCTGCCCAAGTTCAGATATCAACAACTAACAGCAGGTCCCAACAGGATCCGATCGGAAAGCACCACACATAGCTTACAGTAATAGAGGTAATAGGGTGTACTATCAGTCAGGCATCAAGTTCCATCACTGTTTTCTATTACATTCACATGAAATACTCCAGAGTATCCAGATTCACTCTGCCACGTTGATAAGCACAGGTAAGTATCATAGAAGTGTGTCCCAGGCAGCGTCCCGGCATCTCAGACACGGTCGGCATTACCAATTATTTTATGCACTGATGCTGCTAGTTGGGCCGGGCTCCAGGTCTCCAAAGCTCCACCTCCTCTGCCACCATAGCAAGGAACATTCTGCCCTGCTGGCCGCTCTGCTCAAAAAGAGATGAAAAATATATTTTTAAAAATGAGGCAAGACCTTACAGTTACCAGCCAGCCCAAGCCTGAGCACGAGTGATGCCATGAATCTGCTGCAGGGCACTCTAAGGAAGGCATGGTATCAAACAACGAAGACAGACACGAGTGATCACAGTTCAAGGGTGTTTATTTAACTTCAATGGATAGGTCGAATGCCTATCTAGACCTAAATCTAATGATGGGAAAAAGCTATGACCATCAAATAATAATAATGCAGTCCTACTTGAGTCTGACAAAATAAAAGGGCCTATATTAATAAGCCTATTGCCAATCCTTACTTCTAAATACAAAATGATGTAGGATAACAAAAATGAAAGCAAAAGAAAAGTGTTAAAGAAATGATATGTCAGGATAGTTGAGCAGTTGGCTTCCCTTCCCCACGTTTTCAGCACGGGGCAAGGCGGCACATGCGGGCTTCGCACACACTCTGGCTTCTTGGCCATAAGGTAGCAGTTCAACACATTGGCATCAGGGCCTTCAGCCAAAGTCTCTCTCGCAATGACAGTCTCTTATTTCAGAGGGCCTGATATAACAAACAAAACACAAAAGTTCCTCTCCTTTGACAGGGTTTTCACTCTCACAAGTTTGAAATTGGTCTAATTTATTCGGGCTCGGACCATGTGTCCCTCTCATCCAGGCTCAGACACCTTTTCTACAATGTTCACAATCTGGTCTCCCTCGTTTGGGCTTGGACCATCAAACCCCCTCGTCCGGGCTCAGATTCTCTTTTCCACAGTGTTCACAACTTGGTCTCCCTCGTTCAGGCTCGGATCCCTTTTGAAAATAGAATGGAAGACCTTTGAATATGCAGTGGGTTTTGCTTAAACTGTCGCAGGACCACTTCAATTCACTTCACATAATTTACACTTCACATCAATCTTCCACTTTAGTTTCTCTTGTCAGGATACCGTACAGAGACTTGCAACTGAGCACATTCACAGTGCCAGATGACTCTGCCATTATTGTATCTTTCCTTTTAATGTTCAAATATTCACCAGCAATTTAGCTTCACTCACGTCTTTCATCAGACGTATTGAACAATGTTTGTTTTCACAATGTTGTCCCTTGCAACCTTGACTTCAACACATACCCTTTTGGCATTGGTCTCCCTATCTCACCGGCTGTGTTGTTCTCTGTCGCCTTCTTTGTTCTTGGAGCCAAGGACGATATCATGGCGTCTGATGCTCCTCCATGCCTTGGTCAGTTATCTGGGAGGACCCTCAGTATCTCTGACACACAATGCAGGATTCTTCAGCCTGGTATCCTGGTCTTACATTTTCTGCCTTGAAGGTTTCTTGAGAGTCAAGGCTTTCTTCCAAAAAGGTCAAGGGTGTTGCCCCTCTCATGAACCGCTCTTGCCTGGCGTCTTTCTCTCTTCGTTCAACTGCAGACTCGAAACTGCTGTACCTTTGTGTGTTTGCCTTGCTCAGAGTGTGCTCTCGTGCTCCGCCTTTTATCCATGTGGGGAAGTGTAATCGAAGTCAGGTGTGAGTGATTGTCGATAATTGAAACAAGACCTTGGCCATGAAGCCAGCGGTGTGGGCTGCACTCCCAAATACCACTTACATGTGGTGTATATTTTCAATATTATGTTCAACTAACAATATGATACCACTAATAGTGTTTACATAAAGAAGTTTGTATTTATTCTTTCAGCTGGTGTTTAACAATTCAAATCCACTGTTTGCAGATGCATCAAAAGTGTGGCCTATGCATTTTGGACTAACTCGTCCTTCGTCAGGGCCAATGATTGGTATTACAAATATATCAACATAGTAATAGTTTACATGCAACGTTATTAAATACCACAAAGTTACAAGGAGGTGCCATTCAATTGAATAAAGTATAATAAAACACAGAGGTTCAAAATTGTCCCCAGTATCATGCACATATCAATATAATATCATGGTGTCCACCACAATGAAAGTATCAAGTTCCATCATATGTATCACAAGTTGAACCATCACAGTAACCATCATGTTTGTCATGATTAACATTATGAGTTTACAACATCCCCATGTGTGCATCAATCAGAGATATTCAAAATTGCATGGTTGTAACATTTATACATACGTGATATAATGGTGAAAAATGTTGCAGTGTTGAAAACAGAAAAAAGGAGAAGAATGAGAAAAGGTCAGTTAGTACATTATTAAAGTTTTATGTCAACTGTGCTGCGCTTATGAGCGTGCTACTGTGACTAACTTGATGCTAGTTGTATGGATGAAAATTCTGGGGAAAGTAGACAATAAAAGAGTATATAAGTGTAAAATAATCATCTGGTACAGTAGTGAAAACGGAGTCTGCACAGGAGTGCAATCCTAGCCTATTTTCACACGGTGTGCGGGCTTGCGTGTAAAGTTCGGTGTTCACATACGCGAGAAGCATTACTGTCTCGCTGTAAAGATATATAAATCTAAGTTGGGGCATGCGATCACAAAGACCAGACAGCTCAACTCTCATTGTGAGGGGGCTTACCTTACTCTAGCGGTAACTTATGCAAAATAGAACGCTGCGTGAGCGCGTGTATGACCGAAATGCTTATGATGTTTGGACGGTAGTAATGGATGGTGATATGGCATAGTGGAGGCGGCCATCTTGGAACAGTCTTCATTCATGCTCTACCAATCTTTTACTGTGAACAGTAAACTGTGTAGTGGCACCCGAATTCTACTTAATGGGAGTTGGAACGCTGATCTATTGAACATGGATTAAAAAGGAGAGAGGAAGTGTATATCTATGTGATGTAGTATCACGCTGGTAGTGGTCACGTGTTGTCAATTAGGTCGGTGAAAACACTAAGTAATTGAAAACGTTACACCTGACGGCTACAAGCTCTCATTAGTTTCCAATTGTATAATTAGCACGGCTAAAAGTTCTCCTCAGTTCATGAAATTACAGTACCCCACAGTCAAGAGGCTATCCAGAGACAGATTTGTCAACAGCTCGAACAAAAGCCAACACACAAGAACGTAACCAACTATTGCAGAAGAAATCAGCACGAACAAGTCCAGACTTGGTCTTCGTGACTAAATACTCAATTCAAAGCAGACAAATTAAAGAAAGTATCCCTCATCGATGGAACATTCTTACTAGTGACAACAGAATCAAAGAACTATTTCCGCATCCACCGGTGTTTGCGTATCAGAAAAGCAGTAACCTCCACAATATGTTAGTAGACACACGAGGAAAATCGATACAGAAGATACCTGACAAACACCCTTATCCATGCATGAGTTGCAGCAACTGTAACAATGTCATAAAAGGCACCACAGTATTGCACCCGAGGACAGGAGAAAAAATAAAACTGAAGTACCATGCAACATGTCTTTCTGAAAATGTTATCTAGGCTTTCAAATGCCCATGCGGGAAATATTACGTATGTGAAACGTCATGAGAAGTAAGAGTACGCATCAATGAACACAAATCATGTATTAGAAACAACAACCAGGCATCAGCTGTGGCTAGACACTTTAAAGAGAATGGATACTCAATTACACATCTACGTTTTCTAGTACTAGGAGTTGTACGAACTAGAGGTCCCAATAGGGACATTAGAAAACTGAGAGCACAACAAGAAGCCTTCTGGATAGAGAGATTAGACTCTCTGGCACCAGGTGGAATCAATGAAGAGCTGGATCTGAGCTGCCTTCAATGCATTTATTACAGCATAATGACCAGTGATCATAGAATGTTTGATAATATCTTTTCTCCTTTCCTTTTCTTTTTTCAAAAGTCTTTATTTTTTCAAAAACCTTGAGCCCACGTTCCCACATGTAACCAATTGGTAATATTTGTGTTTTCACTTTACCTGGTATCAAGTCTGGGAAGAATCTCTGCAGCACCACATTCGCTCTGAATCCCTTAGAGAGGCGGTGATCACGATAGATCCGAAACCGGGCAATCCCAAGAATGAATGTGGCTCCTATAGACCCCTTTCCCTAATAAACTGTGATACCAAAATATATGCTAAGATCCTGGCCAATTGGTTACTCCCCCTGATTCCCCAACTAATTCACCCTGACCAGGCCGGATTTATTCCTGGGAGATCTACTTCCCTTATCATTAGGCGTCTCTTCAACATAATGGCCATACTGGACCCCGGCGAACAAGCAGTGGCGGTCACAATAGATGCCCAAAAGCCTACGATATGGTCGCCTGGGACTGTCTGTTTCTATCACAGGAGGCGATGGGAATTGGACTCAATATGCGACAATATATTCAATTGTTGCACACACCTCCACTGGCCAGGGTACGGGTCAACTCGCTATTGTCCATCCAATTTCAACTAGAAAGGGGTACCCAGCAAGGCTGTCCATTTTCCCCTATCCTCTTCGCCCTGGCCATTGAAACCATGGCAGAGTTTATTAGGGAACACCACCCACACCGCAGTATCTGCTTGATGGGGCTTCCTGAAATGATCTCCTTATATGCTGATGATGTCATGCTCTTCATTGGAAACCCACTTACCAACCTCTCACCGATCATACAGGTTATCATCGACATTGGTGAACTGTCGGATTCACGATCAATGCCACAAAATGAGAGATATTTCCACTCACCAATTGTACAACTTACTGCCAAGGGCAGCATTCCCTCCGTTGGGCTCCCAACTCCGTCAAATACTTAGGGGTAACAGTCTTGAGATCTCATACATCACTACAGAAGGACAATTAGGACACACTGAGAACATATTCAGAAGCTAAAATAAACAAATGAAAGGCTCTCCCAGTGTCACCCGCGGCCAAATTATCTCTAACTAAAATGATACTGCTCCCCAAAATGTTATATGTGTTTGCCAATGTTCCGATCTGGCCTGGAAAGGGCTTCTTTTCACATCTGCATAGACACATGGCCCAATTCCTCTAGCATGCTGGAGTGGTCTGCAAAAAATGGTTGTACATGACACTCACATATGAAAAAGGAGGAATCACTGCACCAAATCTGGAACTATATTGGATAGCATCCACAGCCCAATATGTATCCTACTGGTATCCAAGGTCCATCCACCCTCCACATACTAAGCTCAAGACCCTAGTGGCTGGCGAAGCAGACCTCAGAACCCTGATATTGCACTGATATTGATATTGATATTACAGGGACAATTGCCCACACGACCCGGTCACCTGCACACTACAGGCATGCAGAATTATATTTTCCCTCACAGGTGAAACGAAACCCTACTATAGATGGATCCCACTGTGGAAGTTCCCGGAACTCAAACCGACATTGGACAAATCACTACAGATAAAGTTGGAACACCTGGGCTATAAAATCATGGCTGATCTATTCCCGAGTGGCAAATTCATTAACCCAGACACCTCGAAACTTGGGCACCGGGGAACGGGTGGGGAGCGGTTGCAATTCTACAGATTACTAGCTGCCACTGCTAGCAGATGGGCAAACTATCCGAACGAGCCTCCGGAAAATCCTCTTGTCGTGTACATAGCCAACTCAGCGAAATGTAACCACATCATGTCCACCCTTTACAAGAAGGTCCAGGAAGCATCTCTGACCCTGATATCAAAGGCAAGAGCTGGCCGGTCGAGAGAACTAGGCTTAGAGCTCTCAGACGAGCATTGGACCCAAATGTGCATACACACCAAGAAGGTATCGATTAACTTTAGGTTTAAGTTTATGCAATACAAAATACTACACATATTCTACTACACTCCAGCACGACTTGCTAAAATAGAGGAGTCACAATCACATGGGTGCCCCAAATGTGCGCAAGACAGTGCATACCATTTACACATGTTCTGGCCCTGCCCCGGACTGGGAAACTATTGGTCCCAGGTAATGGATACGGTATCCAAGGTTACAGAAAACCAGCTAGAATATGAGCCCATGGGGCCGCTTTTTGGCAGTTAGCCAGCTATTAACAGCATTGAGGCTCGGACATTCGCCAATACGGACTGTATTATTGACAAAAGATCCATCCTCCTACACTGGAAAGACAAGCTCCCACCAAGCAGGAAAGAATGACTGAATGCACTGACTTGGTCCCAAGAATGCATGTATGTAAATACCCTACCCGGTAGAGCAAAACCACGGGACGCTTGGCCGAGCTTTCGTACTTACCTTAAAGGCATGAAGATGTTTTAAATGTCACAGCATATATTACGAAGTTATCAGTCGCTCAGCCCAGCTTACTGGAGAAAGATGTGTTTGGTATTGGGACCCACACTACTATTGCCTCTGAGTTGTACCCTTTCCTCATCTGTCCTTTCCTGTCATTTATTAATGATGCTGTATGTACCAATATACTGTGATATGGGACATGTCCCACTTTGTATACTGCTCTGTCTTGTCAGAATAAAATAAAGGTTTCAAAAAAAAGAAGAAAAAAAAGAAGGGGACGTTAACAATGTCGAACAAAGAAATTGACATGCCAAGATTTTCAGAGACTATTACAGCAGTTTTGTTCACTGAAGATCTACATGTCACCATAGGCACACATGAACAGTACCCTTATTCTGTTCACGAGGCACCCCAGCCAATCTCCTGGGCAGGGACATTGTGAGTAAATTGAATATGACTATTTCATTTACAGAGGAAGCCATAGTGTCTCCCACACTCAGCATGTGCAACACTAGGCCTACCATGGTGATACAATCACTTTGTGGCCACAGTGCCTTGAGAAGTGCACCACTCCATCCAGACTTGTACCTCTATAGAGTGACTGTCTTGTTAGGACTAGTGCCTGGGATTAGAGACAAAAGTCTGTGCATACCTGCCGATTTCTTGTTTAGGCCAGCAGTACAGCAGGAAAGGGTGCCAGGTGCCAGTATCACATTACATTTGGAATCAGTAATAACAAAGGCAGGTATTGTAATCCTGTCTGGCCTGGACGCGGATGATCTTGAATGGTGCACAGTTTTATGCATTGACCCAACACAGTGATTTAGGAATGTGTCCAACAAACGGCGGTTTGAGGACACGAAAGATGAGGGGGAGATAGTATTTCAAATATCCATAACCTGCCAGGTAATAGTGGAAAACAGAGAAGTACTGCATACCCTACTCCTTGCTAACTCATTATTGTCACATTTGCAGGAAGATCTACACAGGGTGCCCAGTAAATTATGGACCAGTGGCCCCCACAATGTTGGTCTGCTCAAAAGCATAGGAGTGCGCACATTAAATTGAAACCAGGTGCAGTTTTGCCCTGCATTAGACCAGGCCCGGCTCCAGTCGGGGAATCAGGGGGGCCAGCCCCCCCCCCAGACCCAACCTCTGCCCCCCCTAGAAAGGAGGCCATGTCAGTGGTGTTATACACCACTTGTAACCGAGGGAGAGGGGGGTCGATGTCACTCTAAACATTCAGCATCAACCTGGGAGGCTGAATTGCAGGAGGCCTGGCCAGGATTTGTTTTCTTTCCCTAGACAATGATTTATGCCCCACAGCCATGAAAGTACAAATGACCAGGGAGATGTAGGGTCATTCACACCTTTAAGTGAGGTAGACACGTATTCAAGTAGGCTGCCTACAACTATTTTCTCAAACCTTAATTAAATCACAATTCTGGTTTCTGTAATTTAAAGTATGTTTGTTTTTTGTGGGAATATATTGGTTTTTCACATCATGCTTAATAAAATGGTTAACTATAGCAAACAATAAATGACAGGTAAAATTTCTTGAGCACATATTTCTGCAGAAGGTGCATCAACTGACGGGGGGCCCTTACAAATTACATTCAAAGTATATATTCTGCTGCATTAACTACTTGAGAATAAGTGAAAAGATAAGGTTGGTAGTAACAAAAATGTAATTCTGGAGGGGAGAGTAGTAAAATCAAAAAGTGATAGATGTAATGCTTTGAATTAAACATTACCACTACTGTATCTCTGCGCAACATTCCATGCCATAATTCTGTAGTATGCTTGTGTGATTAGAGAAGGGGGCAAGCCATTAGCAAATTACTTTTGGTGCTGCCACCAAAAGGTGCAGTTGAATCTCAATTGCTTATCCGTGTTCCACCTGCACTGGAACACAATCAACCACATGAATTCTTTGGCCTGTGGTCTAGCAGTTTTGGAAGGGATTCTGACATTAGTGACAGGGCCAAGACCGATATGCAAACAATGGTATAGAAGGATGGCCAGAGCAATGATGGTGGTTCTAATTGATTCAGAGACATTTTACCGATTAGGTGCAACCAGAACATATGCTGTGGAACACAGATAGGATGGCAATACAATGTGAGGAGAAACACACATCCCATGGGTGTGTCTAATCATTTACTCACGTAATGACTAGCTGTGACTATGTTAATGCCTCACCACGAAAACTTAACATTTCTAGAACTCTTTGAGCAAGCTCTATCACAAAGTAACACCAAACGTGTTGCTGTATAGGGCCTGCAAGTGTTATATCTAGGCATTCTTTTGAGTGTTTAGTTACCTAATTGCCTCTGTAAATGAGCTCCTGGTGTAGTAAAATTCTCTTAATGTGTGTCTTCAGCCAGTTGATTTTATAAGCAATATATTTGTCAATGCCTCTGTGGCTTGCACTAAAGCCCTGTCTTAAACAAGCATTGACAAAGCCAGCAGGTTTGGCATGCAATCGGTATTAGCAGACGTGCCATGCCATCATATGCCCAGTTACTGACACCATCTTCCAACTTTTCTAATCTTATGGCCGGGTGGTACTCTTATGGCACTGCCAGGAAAATGCCTATCCATGCCTAATCAAAAGCCCAAGCTGTTGGCTAGGCCAATGTATGTTGCCTTGAGTTTGTCTTCCTAAGTAAACGTGTATATGCCCAGATGTGGGTGCCTTGCTTGCTATGCCTAGGGTATCAAGCTGCACCTCACTGAGCTGGTCCAACAAGGCCCTACCTGAAAATGATAAGGCTAGGTTGGCAAGTATTGACCAGTTTCAGATCATCTCATGCATACTTACCAGTGGGGCTCTGGACTAAATAGAATGTATTTTTGTTTGAAAGCCTAGTCTACTCTGCCAGAACGTTTCATGATTCAAACTGATAAGTACTAACTTGATAACCCCATTCTGTTTTTTTGTAACTTTACAGAGTGTGCATGGAAACAGAATATGTCATGTGTGTTGTGGGATTTGTTTGTAAAGTATGATGTGAATCCTGGGTGCTGGGTGTTTAGGCAGTGTGACGGCAATGAAACATGAACTCCTGTAAAATAACAAAAAAGAAGAGCATTTTCCAAAATATTACAAGCAAAGAATAAAAGGTGTATATCTTTTATAACTAAAAGGCAGTATTTAAATATGTTCTAAAGAGTGCAATCAGAGGTGGATTTAACATTTGCACAAAGGACAAATGCCAATGCCCCCCCTCTATCCCCTCAAATACAAACAGCCTTATCTTTTTAACATGTCTCAGAGGCAGATTATTTACTATGGGAAGTGATAAGAGATGAGAAAAGGTAAAAAGGCAGTGGCCGTTGCTGTGGCACTTGAAAAAACTATATATAGGGTTTTAAGAAGCTATTTAAGTGTGATTGTTGGGTGATTAGTAATTAAGGGGATACAGAACAAGCTGTGTGAAACAGTAACCTTGTCAAGCATTTCATTTCACTGTGTGTCTGTATGAGATTGTTTTTAAGTTCTCATGAATTGCTATTAACTGGAGCTTGTAGGCTTCCATTCAGGATGGGGAAAACAAAGCTACAGTCACAGGGGATAATGTTTCAGGTCAAGCGGAGTGGAAGACGTGGCGCTAAATGCATTTAGCTCCACTTTTTATAAGCTGCATGATTTTGTATGATTTGGATCGGACTTAACAAGGTCCCTCTGCCAAATTCGAATGGTATTTCATCAGCATGCATTTTTGCATTGGCGGAAAACCAATGGATTCCTATGGGATATGCCTGACTTTCACACCTTCTAAAAGCGGGCAGAGTCCAAAGGAATACAATGTGGATGGCTCCCACAATTGTTAATTGTGGAAGTGATTTACACTTTTCCAGACACGTAGTCATGAAGTAAAGAGCAAAGGCAATTTTCGCTTATGTCTTACTCTTTATTTTTCCAGTACTTGATGGAAACAATTAAAATTAATGAATGGGCCCTTTTGCAAAGAAGTGCAAACAGGAGAATTCCGATCTGTGCAATTTAGGATTCAAAACAAAATGCCCGCCTTAATCTTTTCACCAACATGTTTCTAAAATGATGTCAGGTTTGTTTATCATGCGACCTGTGCATTTTTAAAGTAAACCGTATAACATTTAGTATTATTTTAGGTATTCAAAGGCCCAAACTTCAACACATATTTGTACCAACTTGAGCTTGGAAGATGTGTGGTCAAGTATCCAAATTTCAGGCTAGTCTCAAATTACACCTTTACCACTTTATCAAAGTTTGTGATGCTTGGCATATTTTTTTAATTCACTATGCCTTACCTGTTAAAATTAGGTGCCCCTACAAGTGATTCAGTTCACATTATAAGCTATTCCAAAAAGCCTCACTTGTGGTTTAATAGATGGGCAGCCCAGGCATTAGAACACGCACATCTAACTTTGAAAATATCCGGGCCACATTTATTGAACAAAATTGTTTAATTCAATAGCAAATCAAAGTAAATACATCAAACAAAGAGTCATCATGGACAATTCCATATTATAACAGGTATGTAAACAGTATGTACCAGACAATGATGTACAGGGGCACGCCCCACCTGGAGTGATACCAGGACGCCGCAAACCCCTCAATCAGCACTGTCTGCCTCCTGATGCAGCCCTTCCAGCCCTAGCACGCTCGTGCACTCACTCAATTAAAGTGTACTGCAAAAATGCAACAAAAAATAACATGTTGTGTTTCAAATGTAATTTTGGACATGAACTATTGATGGGAGACATTCAGAATGGGACTACTGTAGGGGTTCAGTTGGAAAGGAGGGGGAGGAGGTTGTGAAATGGGTGGGTTAAGGGAGGATTGTATACATGTATACGTTCTTGGAGAATATGTTGTTGTGCTCAAAATATTGTTAAGATCAATGAGGCTACCTGTATTGACTGGACATGGTATATTCTGTTCTTGAAATTAAAAGACATTTGAAAAAATGTAATTGTGTAGGAAACAAAATCTCCTATTCCATGCTTCAGTATTCTGGAGGGGAGATGTCTATCATTCACAACAAGATGGAGGGAGCACAAGCATCTCCTCCGGGGCCTGCTCGGAGTAGCCACACTGCTCAGGTATTGTTGGGCAGACACCATGCTCAGCCCTCTCAGAGGAGGAAGAGGAGGCATCACCCTCAATTCTCCCAAGGACGGTGAAAGGTGAAGGAGGATCCGATATAACAGAAAGGGGAGAGCAGATGGGAAGGGAAGTTGGGTAGATTGATATTGCAGCACTATTTTCATTGTTTCTCTTTTGCTATGTACTGTTTTTTTATAGAGGGTGCAAATGTATTTTTGCAGATCTGGGAAGACATTTTGTGCTGCATCACAGATCTGGGAAATCTGGATCAACGCCAGCACTTGGTTTAGGGTACTCCTAGACCCCCTGATCACAACCCTGGCCCACCCAGATGAAAATTCCTGGAGCCAGGCCTGCGTTAGACAATACCCCATGTCAAGGGAAGTGGAGGAAAGCATTCATTACACCATAGAGGCCTTATGGCAGCATGGCATAATACAGCCATCAGAGTCACCATGTAACACAATTGTTAATCCTGTAAAAAAAGCAAAGGGTTCTACATGGAGGATGGTTCAGGACTTTATTCAGTATTGTGGAGGAAGAATTTCCAGTAGTCCCCAATCTCACGATCATCCTATGTAGCATCCCCATGGAAGCCAACTATTTTACTTTAATTGACCCAAAAAATGCCTTCCTTTCTATCCCATTACACTCAGGGTCCCAACTGTTTACAGCATTTACCTACTGTGGCAAAGGTTTCCAACACACATGTGTTTGCCCCAAGGGTACTGTGAGTCCCCCAGAAATTTTAACAGGGTGGTGCAAATGGATCTAGGAAACTTACAAACACAGAGCACAGTGATTGAGTATGTGGATGACCTCTTGGTCTGTAGTACGACACAAGAGCTATGAAGGAATGACTCAGTAAAACTTTTCACCTTATTGGCAGAGAAGGGTTACAAAGTGGACAAGGATAAACTGCAGTATTGTCAGCAAGGGGTTGTGTGCCTACTGCAGATAATATCAGCAGCAGGCAGAAAAATTACTCCAGAAAGGAACACAAGAGTGCAGAACACACCACAGCCTACCACTGTCAAGCAGATGCAGACGTTTTTAGGGTTATGTATACGTGGGCAGCAGTAGTGAGACTTGAATCAGGGGATTACCATGTGTTAACGAAGGTGGCATTACCCTGGTACTATTCTGTGCAAGTAGCAGATCTCATAGTCCTTATAACAGGAATAGAACTATCACAAAGGTGCTCTACTACCATTTTTACCATGTTCTCAGATTCAGCTTACATCACATCCACAGTACACTCCAGCCTGTCCAGGTGGCAGGGGAGGGTTTAACAAATCAGATGGTACGTCTGTGCAGCATGCCACACCACTCTCCAGGTTGATAGACGCATTAGTGCTCCGTGTAGCAGTGGCGGTAGTAAAATGTGCATCTCATACAAATAATACAGACCCAATTGCTCATGGCAACCGCGAAGCAGACTTAGCAGCTAAAGAAGCGGCATATTTAGAAAACCTCAATGACATAGTGTCCTCTGAATTATCATTACAGCTGGTAGAAATTAGAGTTACTTACAACACACTTCCCCTGACGCAGCTTATTGAATGCAGACGCAGGATCCTGAGCAAGAAAAAGAAGAATGGACAAAGACGGGGTGTTCTCTCTCCCCCACTGACCTCATATGGAGACAGAACACATTGCTCACTCCTGCTCTCGAGCAGTTACACTTTCCAACAGACACATCCAAAGAATACATTAGCACTGATTTGCAAGGAAAATAGTCCATTCCAGAACTCCAAGAGTTTGTTGCTGATTTCATATCAAATTGTATTACTTGCCAAACGTACACCACAGGTTGCACTCTCAGAATTCTGAAAGTGACATTGCCCTGTCCTTTGGGGCCCTTTCAGCACTTACACATAGACTACGTAGACATGGTTAACAGGTGCAGTAACTTTTGTTATCTGGCGATAATCAGTCAGCATAGCATGCACACCCAAGCCTTACAGTGTTCTACTGCCGTCTAGATCCTGCTCAGCACGTCCCCTCTGCAACTCGTTCTCTGCAACCCGATATCTGTAAAACAACTAAAACAGAAGAAGGACAGACGGTTATCTGCTATTATATGATATGATATGGCATTTATAACACGCATATACACAAGTGTTTCAAGACGCGATGACGCAAGGGAGGGGAAACAAGGTTAAGACAGAGACAATGATCCTACTAGGCCAGGTGTCAGGATTAGTCAGGCGAGTACAAAGGCAGCGAAAATGGCAAGGGAAATGTGCACTAAATCACACAGTGAATAGCTTCGAATTAAACTACGTGCACACAGGAACAACGACTCATGTATGCTAGAACCCAGGAGTGCAAATAGAGTGTGACAACAAACCCAATATATGAAAAGGGATGTGGGGTAAGCACCTGACCGCGAGGAAAGTCGGCAAGCGCCTTACCCCCAATTGCTGTTACAGGTACTGACAGCGCTAAACCCACGTGGAGGGCAAGCAATGACAGGATCTGTGAACTAACACTCTTGATGGTATTAAATAAGGGAACTAAAGAACTGTACTCACGAGGACGAGATAAACCTCTTGAATGTCAGCTAGCCCACGAATCCTGTTGATGAAACTGGGACCCAGAAAGGCTAGAACAGCAATGGGAGGAAAACTAAATACCTAAATTGGAATAGTGATTACAAATTAGTGAGGAAAACATAAGCATTCACACAGGAGCTAGCTACAACCGCACACCACACCTAATAATCAAATGGGAAATAAATGCAGAAGTGAAATGGAAAACATGGAATGGATCCCAATAGAAAGTAAGGATCAGGAGCAGGGAAAAACGAAATAACCAATGCAAACTTCTCCCTACCCCTCCAAGGAAAAGACAGGAAGCTAATCTAAGAGGAAGGCTAAGGCATACGGGTTTACAGCAGCAAAGGACAGAGTCAAAGAAATATAGAACACAGACAAACTGGGCTGCATCTAAAAGGGGAAAGTACTGAGAAATGCTGCCTGCAAACAGAGGAAGACAAAAAGGGAATCAAGGGAGCAGAAATCAATTAGCGCATGCATCCGAGATTCAGGGCGGAGGAACAAGAAAACAGGAACTAGGAACTAGGTACAAAGGCAAGGAACAAGGAACAAGGGACTAGTCACAACAGGAACACTGCAAACGATGACCAGCGCTGGACTGAAGTAAGACTGAGGCTTTTAAAGCTGCTTAACGAGCACACGCCTCAGGTGTGCTGATTGCTGCACCTGCAGCCACAGCTGTTGCCTATCCTCCACCCAACCTGTCCTGCAAGGGTGGAGGTGGAGCAGTGGGCCAGGCATTTTGGGAAGCATAGTCATTTGGTTAAAGAAGCATGCTGGCTGCCAAAAACCTGGAATGGATCCGGAAGGGAAGTAGCTTGGAAAATAGGGATTTAGCGCTCCCAATTCATCACAGCACCGTAGCATAAGGTTCGGAGGAAAGGTCCAGTAGGGAATATACCCCAAACCATGCCCCCAAGTGGTGGGAACGGGAGCGAAGGGAGCGAGTCGTGACACCAGGTGACATTGAGATCGTGCAAGTGCAGGGGAGGGGGAAAGGGGAAAAGAGAGGGGGGAAGGGCAGAGGGCAGTGCAGTACATAGGATAACAGTAGAAAATAAATACAATAGATAAAAGTGTGGCCAGCTGGTGACAAGTGCAAGGGTAAGTGGAGACATCAGGGGAAAGTGCTGGTAGGGGCTGTAGGGATACAGAAACAGTCCCCGAGAGCAAGGGTTGCCAGGGGGGCAGTGCAGGTGTGTAACCGGTGGCAAGGGGACCTGGGCCCGAGATCAGAGGTAGCCAGGTAGCCAGGTAACCAGTGCAATTTCAGATTCAGCCAGGAGATCAACAGGGGAGAGGAGGATAGAAAGCAGAAGCAAAGAGGAAGCTCTTGCGGTGCTTCCGGAACCAGAGATGGTTCTCCTCAAGGGAGTTGGAGGCGGATGAGCGAAGAGCTGGAGACAGAAGATATTTGGGAAGAGAGAGTCGAAGGTATTGAGGTCCCAGGCCCTAGAAGGCCTTGTTGACAATGCAGTGGGTTTTGAACTTAATCCTCACCACCTCTGGAAGTCAGTCCTGGAGAGATACGATCCCAGGGCTTTAGGCCAAGGACAAGTCTTGCAGTCCTCTTTGGATGATTTTCAGAGGGCAGATTTATAAAGAGGCTGTTGCAATAGTCCACCCTAGAGAGAACCAGAGCTCTGGAGACAGTGAGCTTCTGGCGGAAGGAGAGGAAAGGAAGAATACGTCTGAGGAGGTGCAGCTGGTAGTGTGACTTCTTAGAGATGTCTGAGATGTGAGGATAGAAGGAAAGCGTGGAGTCGAAGATGACCCCAAGGTTTTTAGCCTCACAGGTGGAAGCAGGAAGAGGGCTAAAACAGGCCAGCCATAGGGTGACAGGAAAGGAGGGAGCTGGTGTGACAATGAGGAGAATCTCGGTCTTAATGGCATTAAGGCAGAGATAATTGGCAGCACACCACTCCTAGTTGGCAGTCAGACAGTCAGAGATGAGAGAAGGAGAAGAGGTGAAGGAAGGGAGCCTGAAAATGAGTTGAGTGTCATCTGCATAGCACTGAATGTTGGGGCAGAGAGCAGTGATGTGGTGCACAAGAAGTGCCAGGTATTGGTTGAACAGCCAGGGAGAGAGGTTAGACCCCTGGGGGACATCACAGGTAGACAGAGATAGAGGAGAGGAAGGACCTAAGTTGGACCTGGGAGTGTCGATCGGAGAGGAAGGAGGTCAGCCAAGCCAGGGCCTGATCGGTGATACCCAGATTATCACGCAGACAGTTGAGCAGGATAGCATGTTTCACTGTGTCAAAGGCAGAAGAGAGATCAAGTAAGATGAGAACACAACGGGTGTTGGAATCAAGATTGGAGAGCACGTCTTCACGGATGTTCATGAGAGCAGTTTCTGTGATTCTGGCAACTCTGAAGCCAGACTGATGGTCATGGAGACAACCAACAGATTCAGTGTGAAGAATTAACTGGGAGATGGCCAGCTTTTCCAGGAGTTTGCCCAGGAAAGGAGTTATGGAGATTGGGTGGTAGTTAGCAGGGCAGGAGGGGTCAGCAGAGTGTTTCTTGAGAAGGGGGTACACAAGGGAGTGCTTCAGTGGTAAAGGAATGGTTGCAGAAATCACCCAGAGCCAGAGCCAGGGCATCAATGAGGTCCTTGATGGTTTTCGAGGAACAGGGTGAACCTGTTTCGACGAGACTTTCATAGTTCGTACTTGTCTAGAAACCTTGTCAGCGGAGTACAGGGGAAAGGCAGAGAAGGAGAGAGGAGAGGTGGCCGAAGAAGGGCCAGAGGAAGAGAGGTGAGTAGAAGGGGGAGGAGAGGAAGTGAGAGAGGACAGGATGTCCTGAGTTTTAGAGATGAAATGAGAAGCCAGGGCTGTGCAGAGGGCCTGGGAGGGGGCAGGAGAGGTAGAGACTGCAGCAGGATTGTCCAACTCGTTGCAGATTTGAAAGAATTTGGCCGAGTTGTTAGATGCCGCAGAGACGTGGACTTGGATGTGGGCTCTCTTCTTGGTTCGGACAGAGAGCCGGTATTGCCTTTGGAGCAGGCGGCGCCAGTTTGTCAGAGTATGTACTGGAAGCACGCCATTTCCTCTCAGCCACCCTGCACTTGCGTTTAAGGGTGACGAGGTCTGAGTCATACCAAGAGTTGCACTTGGCTTTGGGTTTCAAGCGCATCCTGGGTTTCAAGCGGATCGTCAGATTGCTTCAGGGTTCTGCCTTTATCTTCTGTTTATCTCTGCCCACAGCAGCCTGCACTCTACCTGCTATCAGTAGACAAAAGCATATCATTAAAGGGAATAGACGCTTGGCAGTATGTACACTATTTAAAAGATCAAAAGACATGTGGCATAGTGCTAATAAGAGGAATTGACTCTACCAACCCGAGTATAAGACACAATCAGGAAGATCTAAGACATTTGGTATAGTTTTCTAATTGGGGGAAAGGCCCTTCACAGTCTGTGCACTATGAGTGCTCAGAAAAACCAAGGCATTTCAATACGAGTTCTCAGAAAAGCAACAGCATTAGACATTGCATTACTGAGGGGAAGGTACACAAATCAAGCCAGGATTCTCACTGCTTGCAGCCATCTCACAAATTAACATACCTAATCATGCATCAGCATTCGTCTGCAGCGATCCTCCTCGTCGCATTACCTGGAACAATAAAAGGAAGACATTAATAACGGAAGCACAGGGTTTAAACAAGTACAGAAACATTTCTTGTCAGAACGGCAACTATAGACTGCAAGCTCGCTGGAAGCCCACAGGAGTCAAGGGAGTGGGTGTCAGCATCTGGAGGATTTCTTTAGCTGCAGTTGCTGTCTTTGACCTCCCGCACACCGGAGCATTCAAAACCCTCTGGCCTCCCTGCAAGGGTGAGGCCCACAGAGAGTCAATGTCGCAGTTGTCGGCGCCTGGGGGATTTCTTTTACTGCAGTTGATATCTTTGGCCCCTGCAACATCCCGCACACCGCAGCATACAAAACCTGTTGGCCTCCCCACGAGGTTGAAGCACACGGGGAGTCAAAAGCGTGGGTGTTGGCACCCGCAGGGTGTTAGCGCTACGCTACCCCTATTGGCTGTAGACGGACACTGCCTTTGTAATAGCTTTTTGAGCGTCAGCATTTTTGTCATTTATGGCTGACAAAGCGGCAAGCAGATGTGAAGGTAAGATAATGGTTTCCAGGTGGTGCCCTATGCAGGTAGGGTTGGCTCTTCCTATACATTATGGGAAAAAGAAAAGCTGATGGGGTACAAATGTGGGCAGGAGCCAAAATAAGATCACCAGGATGCTTAAGCCTGTCAAGGAGGTGAATTCCCTGATCATGGAAATAAAAGATCTGCTGATTGACATCGATGGCTTCGGTGCCATGAGCCCCAAGATCCATAGGGGATCTCCTCCGTGGTCAGCTAAAGTTTTCACTCTAGTCTCCAATTTGAAATCTAACTGTGCTCTCTGTCGGACGATTCTGACCTTATTTCTTTCTGTGGCTTGGAAACTCTGCAAGATATAGCAAAGACAGGCCCTTTCAATCTGCCCCAGAAGTAGATGAACCGCCTTGCCATCCTTGAAACTGCTCCTCCTTTGGTTCAAGAAGCGGGGAGAAACTTCTCAATTCCAGTGAACCCTAATGGGTTGGCGTTGGCGAGCAATGGCTCTATCATCATTGAAACTCACCAGATGGGAGCGTCTTTTCCAGCCTTGTTGGAGCCAGCTGCCAACATGGGCAAACAGGAGCTCGTCTCTCCCCCAATTGGCACTAGTGAACTTTATATTGGTGGCACCACTGAGGCATCCCCTGAGGGTGTCAAGGGTGCTGAAGTTGTGCTAAGTTACGCCGGAGGAGCTGTGGAGCCAACTGCTGAGGGTGCTGCGGGTGGTCTTGGCCGTGCTAGATCTTTTCCCTCTATTGCCCTCTCTAATTGGTTTTAATGTTTGTCAGAGGGTACCCCAGCAATTGCAGCTCTTGTTACCACCCCAGCAGTGCCCACCATTAATTAGACCAATTCTGCTCTGGGTCAACCTCCTTGGATGGTTGTCTCACACAAAAAGAAGAGGAAGGCAATGGGGAATCCTATTCCAATTAAGAAACGCATGGGCTTGGCCCCACTTCCCTTGGTGAATCATTTCGTGACAGGAGCACTCAAGCAAGTGTTGCTGAGATGGACGGAACTTCGAACAAGTCAGAACTATCCCTGAAAATTGAAGAAATGTTAATGGATCTGAAAGAGCTGGTCCTTCAGAAGGTGGAACATTGGTTTAGCAAGGTGGCAGATCTGTTCAAAGAGAGTAAAGACAAGGTTTTGTCCCTGAATGTCATTCCTACGGACATAGGTGTTCACCCGTCCCCTGAGGCCCCTGATCCATCTTTGGACACTGGCACATCAGAAAATAAAGCCATCCGTTGTACCGCCCCAGTCGGTTAACTCCGATGAATGGAGGTATCCCTTCCATTGCTGGCGGGGCTGGACCCCCTGTCCGATTACCCCTTTTGAGTCCACACTTTAAGCATGGTCCTGGTTTCACAGGCACTTTGGACCCAGGATTATCTGGCCCCAATTCAATGGCATTGGGGATGGCAAGCGGGTTTGAACCAGTAAGTTTTGAAAAACAATTTACATTATTGTATAAGCGCCTTAGAAATGCACAATAAATACATTAATAGATAAGCAACCACCAATGGGGAGTGGAATCTAAAAGCGAGCAGGGCTGTTCTGTTTGCATGGTGAATGTAACTAGATTAAAGAATGTAGCTTTTGAATCCTCTGAATCGTTTTGAATCCTCTGAATCACTGAAAAATAAATAGTCCTATTGTTTTCGGCACACAAAGGGTTGTCTTTCCATTTAAGGGATGACATTGTTAGATGCCGGTAAGGTGCGATTCCCAATTCAGGATTCGATTTTATCCAAATTGTCTTCACAACAGAGACCTTCTCCAAGGGTCTCCTAAGCATTTATTTGAGATGCTTCCCAAGTGAAAGAGTTAAAATTGTAATTAGATCTCCTGATATTTTTCTATTCTGAATATATGTCTTCCATTATGCCTGGTACCTCTACGGTCCATTGAACACTAACCCCGGGGTCGAGGCTTTGAATCCCAGGAGTAAGTATCCTTCCCAAGGACAAGCCGAGTATAGCAGCAACTTGGAAGCAGTTGATTGACTGGCTGAGGGGTTGACAGACCCTCTCACGGCCTCACAATGTTATAAACTTCTCTCTTGCAACATTGTGGGATTGGTAAACTCTTGGATGTTCAGGACTGGTGTTATTTTCTCTGCAGGTTTCACATAATTGGGCCTCATTACGACCCTGGCACTAAGGGGTTAACAGCGCCGTAAAAGGCTGCGGTGCCGTTAACCCCTTAGCGCCTAATTACGAAGTCCCTTTGCGGCTCCTGACCTTAACGGCTGGTCTGGACCAGCCGTTAAAGTAGGGACCCGCAAAGGGACCTTGAAGGTAATTACGGTACTGCAATTTGCGGTACCATAATTACCGCCTTACCCATTCCCATTGAGCCCTATGGGGCAAAAATGGGAATGGGGAAGGGCCAATGGTGCATGAAGAATTACTGCCCCGCCAACCGTGGAATGGGGTGGTAATTTCCTATTGCACCATGGCGGACTTGTTACAATACCGGCAGCAACCATGGTGCTAATACCGCCATTGGTTATCGCTGGTGTTGTAATGAGGGCCTTTGACACTGTTTCAAGGAGAACATTGTGGCGAATTCAATTAACTTGAGGGGCTCCACCTAACTTGATTCATGTTTTAACTCAATTATATTCAAACACAAGTGCTTGCGTCCGTTATGGACTGGGGGGTGAGACAACTGACCAGTTTGAAATGCGCATGGGTATCAGACAGGGCTGTGTCCTGGCCTGCTCCTTTTTAACATCTATATACAAGAGATAATTGATGCTCTACTGAGTTGGTTCCAGGAGTGTCTGAAACTAGCCTCCAGTAAATATCTAGCACTCTTTTACACGGATGACGCAGTTTTAATCTCAACTACTCTACAGGGGTTAGAACAATAACAATCTATTTTTCTGGCTAAATGCACCGAGTTTCATTTAAAATTGAATGTTGGCAAAACTAAATTGATGGTACTTAGCCCTCACTTTTCCAAGCACAAAGTGGTGCATCTAAAAGTGGAAGGTGTTTCAATTGAACAGGTGGACCACTTTGATTATCTTCGGGTGAGGTTCCAGGAGAACCCTGGCTGGGTGGCCCAGGTTGAAAAAGGCAGGAATTAATTTGGAAAAACTAAGCAGTGCCATTACATCCTACTTTTTAGTCATGGTATTGGTGCTGTGTCTCCACCCCTGGATTTATACAAGCACGTTTTGCCAGCTGTACTATACAGGTCTGAGCTTTGGGGTTATGTGAAGGCTGGGCAACTCAATATTAAAGAAAACACATTTTAAAACAACTTTTACTGCTCCTTAAGAGTGCTCTGTCTGCATCTACCCGTTTGGAGTACGACATTATTCCTGTAGGTACTCTGTCCATGTTTAACCCAGTATTCTTTTGGATAAGGTTCTGGTATCAACCAGGTCTAGAAAAGTGGAGGGAGGCATTGTTACACCTCATGTCTTTAAATGGAGGCAAAAGCCTCAAATGGTTTGCTCATATTAAGCTCTTGCTGCAAAACCTGTGCAGAATCAAGCTATGGAACAACCGAAGGGGTAGTTGTCGTTCTGTTATGAATAAAGCCGAAATCTTAGCTAGGTGGAGAGCTATAGAATATCTCTTTGCAGATGCCGCCAAGTGTAATCTGGGCCGCAAATATATCGTTCATAACACTGAGCCTGGTTTTAAGCAATATTTAGATGAAATCATACCCCTCTTCGAGAGATCCCTGTATATGCGCTTGAGATTGGGCATTTTTCTAGTAGCTGTGTTGACTCATGTCTGGTGTATCTCAGCATCTGATATCTGTCCTCTGTGTGGGAACGCTAGAGAAACAGTGGGCCTCATTATGAGTTTGGTGGCAACCCGCTGGTGCTACCGGCAGTTCGCTGCCAAACTCGTAACACTGTTTCTGCCACCTAATATCCTGGTGCCACCGGGACATTTCAAGTCCCGGCAGTTCAGGATATCAGGCGGGGGAAAGTGTATGTCCCCATTCCCATGGAGTCCCAGAGGACTTCATGGGAATGGGGACACGGAAGCACCAGCCATGTTGCTAACAGTGATGGTGCATCCTTGACAAGCCTGCCTACTGGGACCATTGCGCCCCGCAGTTCAGACCTGCATGCAGACTTGTAGTGTGGTGGTCCGGACAGGGTGCCAGTGCGTTGCTACCGGCACTCTTATTTCCGGACCATCACACTTGTAATGAGGCCCAGTGTTATACTTCTTTCTGTTATGTGAAATATCACAGAGGTGGAGATGTTTGTATTTAAAACCAAACTTAAGAGCTGATGGAATTTGTACACTAAATCCTGCTATGTTGTTTTTAACTTATTCATCATCTCCCCCTGTGAAATTTGCAATAGCATGATATAGTTATAGGACGTGAATGCTGAGAAAGAAGTTTCACATCTAAAACTAAGATAATGGTGCCCCCTGGTGTCCTACTCCTCGAGGCTGCGAGCTCTGCTCTCCTGGTACTTTTTACTCTTTTTAAATATTTACACACTGGTCTTTGAGGAAGGTTTAGAATACTAAAGTGCATTGTTTTTAACTGTTTTTATCTGTTTTTGAAATTTGAATTTTATTGTAAACTTAAACGTTTTTTTTACCAAAGAAAATTATGTTGATGATGGTTATCTAATTGTTGTTGTTTGCCCTTTCCCACGATGGATTAAAGCACATTCCTGTGTTCATCCTTATGTTAAATCTGCAGCAAAATATTTGGTGTGTGAAGTATTTCCCCAATGGGGGATTTGTGATGTTAACAAGAACACTGGAAGAGGACCCAAGATTGGAGTCCTCCCGTCCCCTGCACGCTCTGGGGCTACGCAGCAAAGGCATAATTATTTAGGGAAAAATGTCAGTGTTCTATTAGAGAATGTTGTGAATTAACATGTTAGATTTCGGTGTTCCTTATTGAAATCAAGCGAGAGTACAGTTAATGGTGTTAAAAAATAAAGGAGAAAGATCTCCCATTTCTTCATAAATGGTAATTGAAGCAGAAGCAATCAAGAATAGCAGTACATTGTCTACATAATCATAGTTGACAGAGATTCCACTTTGGATGGCTTGCCGCGTTCGAGCACAATCCTCTTCTTCAGAAGCCTCTGTGGAATTATTGTTGAGCATAGTATATACACAGAAAAAGCAAAGAAAATATAAAAGAGAGAGTGTTGTTAGACATAACTCCAGTAGGTTGGTAACTTATTAATTGTGAAATCACACTTATAGTGTCTCTTACTGTATAGAGACATTCATCCGTTTGAAGTTTGTACAGGTACCATACATTTCTAGACCTTAATCTATTCTAATATGTGGCAAACAGGGTGAATAATATATCATATAACTTTCAGGGAGTGTCAGTGGACCTATATCAACCATGATTAGGGATGCACCGGATGCTGTCTTAAGTTTCAAGGAGGAGTCCTGTTTAAGTACATGCACAGTGATAAAAAGGCTCATGAAGGAGGGAAGATAATAAAACCTCAATAGTTAAGTGGATCGAAGTACTGGTAGGTAGGATCCGTGTCATGCGGGGGATCAACAATCACAGTCCCGGTGGGATCTGATGGATAGCGTTGGGGCACTACAACAAAAAAGCGACCAAAAACAATGTATGTAACAAACATGTGAAACTCCTGTCAAGGTTCAAGGAGAGTCTGTGTTTAATTCAATCAATGGTTAAATGCGATCCTTCGGATGGAGGATGTAAGACCCCCGAAACGGCGACCTAATGCAGATGGTCTCACTTCAATAAGTAGGTCTTTAGTGGGTAACAAGTGGTTATAGTGTCAAACAAGAGTCAACGAAAGAATTGAACTGACAAGCAATCTATTAGAAATGATGAGTGTAGTAGGTGGCAGATGCTGAGGAAATGTGGGGAGAGATTGAGGTAAGTGGAGTGAGTAAACTCACATTGAATCGTGAAGTGCTGTGCAAAATGGTGCAGTCTTCGTGTTGTCCCTCTTTAAACATCAATACACTGTTGAAATGTTGGAATAAGATCCATTATAAAGGTACTGAAAAGGAGTGGGCAAATATAATCTATAATGCAAAGATTTATAGATATCCATATCTATGATAGTGCAACTATCAATATATGCACAATGCCTAAATAGGTGATGGGACAATTAGGTAAACAACAAATGCAAAATACTAACCTAATAATTGCCAGTAGGGAAGGGCAAGTAATGAAGTGTTTGTACGGAACTTTGTTCAGAAGTGGAAGGATCTTACATTTGAGGGACTGTTTGCGGTTATCTACACTACTCTCAGAGCCCTCAAGGTCACTGAAAGAAAGGCATGGGTCCAGCTCAGCGACATCCACAATGACAGGAGTTCCCGTACCCCCCTTTCACAGCAGGTGGAACAAGAGGGGGGAATACCAAGGAGAATATACCTTTGACTTTTTTTAATCCAATAACATCAATGACATCTTTACACCCATTTGGGCGACAGCACCTTAGGGCCTCATCACGGCATCGAAAGAAACGAGAACTATTTAGAGAATATATACCTTATCTTGTTCTTTTTTTTGCATTTTGTGTTTTCTTTTGTTCCATTATTACTGTTTTCTCTACCCCAGGAAGATGTTGGCTACAAAGTTAATAATGCTGAAACCATTGAATCACTAGGAAGTAGTAATGTTTCTAAAAATGTTGAACTGCTAGAGAGGGGTAATGTTTTCATGTCCAGAGTTAAAAGGGACATTACTAATCCAAGAGTGATCCCAGGAAGATCTGTTGATATGCATCACCACGCAGAAGACAACGTCTGGTATTGACACATGAACTCAGTGGGGAAAGAGAGAGTTGTGTCTGTTCATTGATTCCTTATGCAGCAGCCACACCTAGGTTGTTTCTACCTCAAGAAATGTCACCACAGGTAGCAAGCGGTCTAGTTCACATATCTCTATGCAGCGTGAAGCACTGTTCAGGGACATAGGGTTCATATGCCGTGGGTGGAAGCCAACACAACAGTATATGACAACAAATGTGTGGAATTTAAGAGGATCGGCGAGGACAAGGGTTTGAGTGATTTCATACATAGGTATCAAAGAAGGGAACATGCACAATGACTGACTTTCGGGGAAAGCAAGTTAGGGAGAATTAGGTCATTTTTACGGCATCAGATGCATCCCATTGTTCGAATGGTATTAAGCACTGCCAGTCTCATTGTGGGGGTAGGACTAGCTTATAGATGAAAAGTGTTGTCTCCTATAAAGTCAAATGGGTACAAGGGATGATTGGATGCAGGGCACAGGAAAGTTTGCGTTGGCCAAGAATATGGTTCTAAAAATAAATGAAACTTGTTGTGCCATATGGGGCAAGTAATAATAATTAGCTTTTTTATATGTGCTACGAACCCTCAGGTATCTGAGCGCTGCTTATTATTACACTTATCGACCTCAGAAGGATTAAAGGCTGAGTTTGGCCCTGCCGAGAAAGCTCTGCAGGGATGTCAAAGCACCGCTCTACTCCCTGTGCCACTTGACCAGCATGAACAGTTCGACGTGGATAGATCAATATAAACCTCCTACTAAAATTATGAAACTTGCACAGTTCTCCTTGTGTTTCCGAAGCAATCGCACCATGTTTGTGGGGGGAAACTCAAATGCAATTTAACTATCAATCTTCCTGATCTTGAGGGGGAACCACTGCTCTCATGGACCTATGCTGGGTGTGCGGCAGACTGGCATACACCTAATTGCCACGATCCTGGAAAGGTCTTTGCTCCCCGGCAACACTGCAAGCTCCCGTCCTAGTGGTATCTGATGTTAACATCAATGCAATTTGCAAGGATCCGATAACCAAGCCCATGTACTTATTGCACCAGCGAGTTCGCTGATCTTTGAGCCTGCATTGCAGGAGCAACTATCTGTCTTGTGAGTCTGTCAACAGGCTATACCAGATTAATACAGACTGTTCAGCCAAACAGAAATTATGTTTTCCTCAGTTTTTGCTCCAGGGGTGCAAGCAATAAACAATGCCAAATGGCTGCAAATAATAAAGTAGAAGCTCATTCAAATCGCCAATGACACAGAAAATGGGCTGAATGCTATTAGGGAACAACATCGGGCCATAAGAATTACAACCTTGCAGAATTGTTAAGTACTTGATCTCCTTACCACGAAGATGGGCAGAGCTTGCGCCAAAATAGCGACTTCTTGCTGTACATTCACACCTTCCAACAAAGCAGACACTGGCAGTCTCATACAATCAATGCATGCCTTTAGACACCCTGCACCACCATGGAGAAGGGGGGTGGGGTGCAGAATAATGATTGGTTCACATACATTTTCTTATGGGTGCCCTCATCGATGAGCAATGTTCTCAAAGTATTGGTGCTTATTTTCTTTCTGCTTTTTGTTCTTTTTTCCACGGGCCAATTCCTTGTAGTATGTTGCAAAAGACTGATGCTCAAAGTAATGCCCATTATGGCTCTCACAATACAGCCCATTCACAATGGTCCATGATGAAAAATGCCCATACCCAAACTGAACAATGGTCTCACGAAGCCGTGCCTTGCACGGTTCAAAAAGAGCACCTCATTGGCCCAGAAGGAACATTATTTGAATGCCCTAATGATCAGGACATTATTTTGAAACATATGTTGATCCCATAGGTGATGGAGATTGTTGCTTGTCCTTGGCATATGCAGGTGGGTACATGATAGCTGGAAGGTCATGCTTTGAACGTGGGAGAGCAGCAGGTTTTGGGAGTAGCTTCGGTTGCTAAGTTGTCTGGTCGCCCAGGAATAAATAGCATTGTATCTAGTTAGTTGCAGTGATGGGCAGATTTCACTTTTCTTACTAACTGCACCTGATTAGCTCATCTGCATTGGGACGCACATCCAATGTAACATGCACTAACAAATGAGTATAGGGCAATTTATGCCAGCTTAATGTTTGTGTAGACAAGAGCCAATAAGATGGTTAGAATGTGGTAACAGCTAGGGCTCGATTCATGGAATAATCTACACTGAAAAAACGGGATTTGCACGCAAAATCGCATTCAAGTCCCCATTCGTCGATTCATGTAACACAATGCGCAGGGCTTACCCAGGACTTGCAAGGAATCTGCGCTGGTTCACCACATCACTGCAGGCCAGCAAACGCCATGCGCGCGACCCCAAGGGAAGGGTCGTCTGGGCCTGCGCAGCCATCTAAAAAGGGAACGGAACACGTGGAATGAGGAAGAACAAGCGGAAATGTGGCCGTTACGAGGGACGTTACACCATTAAAGAATTGCACCGCCCATACGAGTGCAAAACAATCGTATTCATGGAATTGAACAGGGAAAAACCAATGCGCAAATTCAGAAACATCTACGCCATGCAATAGCAGGCATAAATGTCAATGCTCACACTAGCAAATGCATAAAAAGCATGCATGATCAAAAAATGTACAGATACAGCCACGATGAATGCACCATTTGTTTCAGCAGTCATCATGGGACACCGCAGGAGGAGGAGGAGGTGGATGGCCAGGGCCCGGATGTTCCACCTAAGGACCAGCCTTTTTGGGATGCCTGATGACCAGGTCTATGGCAGGTCTAGTTCCCCCCCATATCATCCTCGACCTGGTCAAGGTTTGGGAAGATGACCTCACATCACTCACCATGTGCTCCCAAGCACTGAGCCCCTTGCAAAATGTGCTCACTGTTCTGCATTTTTTGGCCACTGGCTCATTCCAGCATACCACCGCCATAGTAGGTGGCATCTCCAAGGCCACACAGTCACGCTCCTTATACCATGTGTTGGCAATCATAACTGCACATCCCTCTGTGCGTCAGCATATCTATATGCCCAGAACACCGGCAGAAAGGCAAGCAGTGGTCTAAGATTTTTATGGAGTGGCACACTTCCCAAAAGTGCCAGGTGCCATTGATTGCACACATGTTGCTCTACATCCATCTCGAGCAACAGAGCACATCTACAGCAACTGAAAGCATTGCCACTCCAACAATGTTCAGGTTGTGTAATGTCAAGGGCATAATTACTGAAGTGCATGCCAACTATCCTGGCAGCAAACAAGATGGATGTCCCTGCTACACTGGGCCATGGAAGCTGGGAAGCATGGCAAAACATGGCGCATTGGTGAGTAAGAATGGCCATGCACATTCATGCATGTTGCACACAGACCAATAGACACTGTCAACAAATGACAATGACAACCATTCTCACCTCTACAGGGGACAGTGTCTACCCTGCTGAGCACATACACGATGACGCCCATACGCAACCCCAACACACCTGCTGAGGTAAGGTGCAACACTGCCCATATTGCAAGTCGGGGCATAGTGGAGCGCACATTCAGAGTGCTCAAGTCACGTTTCCACTCCCTTGACCACGTTGGTGGTGTGTTGCTTCATACACCACCAATAGTCTGCAGGATCATTGTGGCAGCATGTGTCCTACACAATGTTGCAACACGGCTGAAGGTAGGGTAGTGCCAATTATGTCATCCTGAATGAACTTGATTGAATGATACCTCCAACCAAATTTAATTTATTTTTGGAATAATCCGGTTCAGATCACCATTATCTCAGTAGAAGAACAGAGTAATAATAATAATAAAATAATAGGGAAGGGATCTCATCTCAACTTAATTTCCCTCACAACAGCAAATGGTCTTCCATGTTGGAAGGAGATAGTTTGAAGTTCTACACTCAGGAGGACCCTCAAAAAATCCAATGTTCTCCTGAAAAAGAGTTCAAAAAAATATATTCATAATTTGGCTGACATTCAGAAAAATGGGCGAACACATTCTTTCCCATTCAGATAAGTGGAGGAAAATATCCTGTGCTCACCATGTCTAAACAATGGAAAAAGATTCCTAAGTGAAGTACTGTATCAGCGAGTCCAAAAAGATCAGACCATTCCCTGCTTTAATTTGACAAATAAATGGGATATTCCCCAGGAAAATCAAGATTCAAAACATATACTAACTAGTAGGTGTATGTCAAAAATGTGAATAGGCGATACAATTATTGACCATAATTCAATCAATCAATAAAATATTTATTTTGGTAATAAAACCTTGAAAGCAATACAGAACAATATACAATACACGTTAATACTAAAAACCAATAAAAACACACCACTTTTATACAGTTATTATCCGCATATTATAAGGAGAGCTTAGCTCATAACCTTAACAGACAGGGGAACCAAATTGGTCATACCATGCTCCACCAGTAGAAAATTGCAAAGTGTTGATTGTTTTGACGTATTATATATTAGGGGCTTTTGCTCTTAACAAACAAGCTCTGTATATTTATTGAGATGTTGCAAATGCAACACTAATATTCTGTGGATTACTTAAATATAGTTGTGCCTCCTTTGAGCATCGAATCCCAAAGTTAATTAAAATTGGTCTCAAGTATCACTGCCTCAGTCTCAAGGTCTTATGGCAGATCAACAAAAAATGCAGTATGTCTTCTTTTTTTTAACAAACACATTGGACATAGAGCAGACGCCTGATTTTTCCAAAAGGATGTAAAGCTCGCCACAGCCAACATCCCTAATCGGAAGTGAAAATATAAAGATTTCTTGTAGGCCGTAATAATTAGGTCGACATATACAATTCCAGATTTGAGCAGTCTGTTATCACTATAGTCAGGGCCGGTGAACAGTTTCAGGGCATCACAAATTAAATCGTTTCTCACCCAATTTTTAATGGCTAAGCTTACTGTCTCTCTTCCACTCATGTTACAAAAGATCAGATCTGTCCAAAGGTTGCTCAAATTCAGCTTGGATATGCCTTGCTTTACATAACTTAGCCATTTTGAGCATCCGCCACTCTCTAAGCTTTGAAGAGCTACTAGCTCTTCACAGTAGGATCTTAGTCCTTCCTTGCGCCACAGTCTTATCCAAAACTTACTTTTTTCATCACAGGTAAGACACCTAATTCCAAGTATATTAAAGAGGATGGCGTGCTTGATGGCAAGAGTATCCGTTTTCTTACAAACGTCCCTTCACACGATTGCAAGATATTTAAATGCGTATATCTTCAAAATTCGGCCCCATATACTGCTGCTCGACAGGATTGATTCTGGAATAGTTTCAGGGCGGGGAAACTTTACGCCTACCATGACTCGCAAAGAAAGAGTTTATGGCCCCATTTTATTTTCCATACACATTTTTGCTTTATATATTTGCGCTCCCAATTTCCAACTTCCTGGAATATGCTGGATATATTTTGGGGCTATATCTATTACCTCATGGTATTTTTTTATTGTGGTGGTATTTGGTGGTATTTTATAGTCATATTGTGGTAACTCATTGGGGTATTTTTGTACTGGTGAGACTCATTTCAGAATATTGCCTAATAAATGTTTTTTTTTACAAGGGTGACTAACAACAAACAACATACTGGACTTGAAATACTCTGGGTGGATGGCTCATGCCCCTTTGTGGTACCTTATGTGTAATACCACACTAGATTTTCAACAATTGTAAAACATGCAATTGAAATACTGCACATTCATTCAATCTCTCTAAATAAACAGCACACAGCAGTTACTTTACTTTGAGATATTTCTTACTGCGCACCTGTCTCTTTGTGCATATCAAATAAAAGAAACAGAATGCAGAATAAATGTAAAGAAACTAAAAGTTACTTTAGAATGTGTTTATCATAAAATAGGTCTATGTAAATTACACAGAATGACACTTATGCTGCCCACATTGTATTTCACAGTGCTTGACATCGTGGAACTTGGTAAGAGAAATACACTTTAAAAGAAAACACAGTGAGACTTTACAAAATATAAACGCAGGATTACATGCACGTTGAAAATAAACAGCACCTAAAATGAAGTGCCCTACTTTATCTTGACTACCTGATCTGATTCACAACAGCAGCCCCTCATTTAACTTCATATTTACCTAGATTGTTGGCAAGATTTCTGATTCAGTTTGGCATGGAGATCTTCCCCAATCTTTCCGCCTGCCTCGCTCAGGGTCAACCAAATAAGGACTGCTTCAGGATCAGACAGCTTGCCAGCACTGAATTCCATCTGCCTAGTCAGCTTCTCTTCTTTCGTCTCTCATTGCCCGAAGATGAATGAATGCTACTCCCTCTCAAAACCCTTTTTTATCAAATCCCCTTGTCACTCAAGGGAAACACCTACCCTTGAGCAGATCATTCCACTGAAATGGCACGTGATTTAATTAGTGGAGAGAAAAAGATACATCTCTCCTTGAGCTTCTTGCTGTAATACAATGCCCTGTTTTCAGTAGAATGGATCTTAAAATGTTTTTGTTTATCACTCAGCGCAGATTCAGCCTGCATGTTTGATTTCCCATTTCCCGAGCATCAATTCATTTTCCCAATCTGCATTCAGCTTATTTCATCATGGACTAATTTGCACTAAATGTTATTAAAGAATTCAGTTACATGTTAACTGGGGTTGGGTTAGTATGTACATTTATGTTAGTATTATATTCAGTGCAGCTCAGTCCATTGAAATATCATCCTGAAACAACGTGCACATTTCTTATGCTGGGAGAAATTGAGCTCCATATTTCATCTGGAACATCCAATGACTTTGATGGATTATGTAGCCTGCTGCTACGTGTGCCCCTCACTGCCTTCCATCTTGTGTGTGCTCATTTTTGCATTTTCACAATGAGCCCTGTGTTATCTAAGGACTTTCCAACATGGCCGACCCCTTCCTCGTGGCTCGAAGTGCCTCCCTGCAGCCCTCCCTGCCTGCCTATGATAGGTGCAGCTGTCCTACATATGCACCAATCGGGCGAGCCGGCAGGCGAATGCCGGCCCGCCTCCAAGGCTCGATTTTAAGGCTCCTGGTTGTTTCCTGTTCAATGACAGTTCTGTGGTGAGCCCCCGGCCATGCCCTGTGTCGTCCTCCTGTTCCCCCCACGCACCCGCTCATGTCCCGTGTTGTCCTCCTGTTCCTCCTAACCCCCGCTCAAGCCCTGTGTCATCCTCCTGTTCTCCCCACCCCCGCTCATGCCCTGTGTCATCCTCCTGTTCCCCCCACCCCCCGTTCATGCCCCATGTTGTCCTCCTGTTCCCTCCTCCCCCGCTCATGCCCCGTGTCATTGTCCTGTTCCCTCCACCCCCGCTCATGCCCCGTGTCGTCCTCCTGTTCCCCCCGCCCCCGCTCATGCCCCGTGTCATCCTCCTGTTCCCACCTCCCCCCGCTCATGCCCCGTGTAGGCCTCCTGTTCCCCCCACCCCCGCTCATGCCCCGTGTCATCCTCTTGTTCCCCCCACCCCGCGCTCATGCCCCGTGTAGACCTCTTGTTCCCCCCACCCCGCCCATGCTCCGTGTTGTCCTCTTGTTCCCCAACCCCCGCTCATGCCCTGTATCGTCCTCCTGTTCCCCCATCCCCGCTGATGCCCTGTGTCGTCCTCTAGTCCCCCCACGCTCCCATGATGCCCCTTGTCGACCTCTTGTTCTCCCACCCTCCGCTGATGTCCTGTTGTGTTCCCTACCCTCCTATGTTGCCCGGTGTTGTCTCTTTGTACCCACCACCTTACTCAGAATCCCCATGTGTTTCTCTTTGTACCGCCACCCACCTCAGAATCCCCATGTGTTTCTCTCTTATCCCCACCTCCTATGCCCTGTGTTGTCTCTCTGTGTCCCCCTACCCACTTGTAGTCTAGATATAGTCCTGTACCTGTGCCCTCCTCCTCCCCCCTTGTCCATCTGGGTGCCCACTCCTCATTGTTTTTGTTGGCTCCTTGCCCCTATGTCCATCTGTGTTTGCCCCACACTGCCCCTTGCGTCCTTTCATGTGGTCCCCCATTTGCCCCTGCATCCTTTGTTGTTGGGCCCCCCGCCACATGTTCATCTTTGTGCCCCCCTTTATCCATCTGATTCCCCCTCCTGCTTATCTTCTTTTTCCTCTCCCTTCTCCTTTCTCCCTCCTACTCTTTCATCCTTGCCTGTGCCTCCTCCTTCTCCCTCTCCCCCTCACCCCACCCTTCCTTCCTTCCCCCTTCGGTCTTTTCTCCTGCACGACTCCAATTGCCGTCAGGCATAGTAATAGTAGTGCCTGCCTTCTGCTTCCATCCTCTCTTCCTCCCCCTTTTTTTCCTTCTTTTTTACAAGCACTTACTCTTATCACTGTCCTTGACCTCTGATAAAGAGCTTGTCTGTTTCCCCCTCCTCCTTCGTGTCTTCTCCTCCCCTCCTCCTAGCACTACTTTGATTGTTCATTGACCCTTAGGTTAGTCACCCATTTGTTCCTCTACCCTCCCATTCCCTCCCCTCCTCCACTTCCTCCCCTCCTCCCCCTCCTTTTGTCATTTTTGCACTGCAACAATTGCCGTCAGGCATAGTAATGCTACTGCTTGTATTGTCTCCTTTTTTCCTCCCTCACCTCTTCATTATTTGTTCCATGCACTTGTACTATCTGTTATGATATGATAGTTATTTCTCACATTCTGATTTGCTTCAAGGACCTGTAAGAATGTAATTGTATTTTCCCTTGTTTCCCGCCCTCCTTGAAGCACTTTGAAACACATTTTGTATAGGCACTATACAAATAAACAATCAATCAATCAATCAATTTCAAGCATGTGCTCTGTGCATTGGCATCTATATAATTCTGCCTTAGATTTACACTTTTGAGTCCAGAAATGAGTTTTAGCCCCATGCACCCCTATTGTACATGCTGAAATGATTAACCTAACTGTTAAAATTCAGAACCCCTACTCCTACACTCCCTCCTTTTTTACTGCTGGGATATAATGCAAAATCACTGCAGGAATAACAAACACAGGTGTTCTAATACACATGTCCTTGTTGCAACTGAACTTTCTCACTCCACATTGTCATTAAAACCAATATCATAATTTTCATCGTAATGGTGAGTACAATCAACCATGTGAAAATAATTAGCATTGGAACCACGAAAATCACCAAACCTCTTTCCACCCACGTCCCCCAATTGAACCTATCAGCCTTTGTCAGGCCTAAACTGCTCACAGTAATGTTATCTTTATTCAGATTCATTCTAATTGTATGTACGCTTTTATGTTTCAGTAGAATTTGAAGAGATGGATTGTCTCTGGAGGATAGCTCAGGGGCAACGCGTTCGCCTTTGAAGCAAGGCGATGCAGAGCATCACAGGTTCGATCCCTGGGTCTGGGCTTAGAAACCTCTGGGTATTAAGGGCGTTATAAATATCCTATCAATAGAAAATGCATTTTTCCGGAAGAAATCAATGTTCTCCACCATCCCCTCCCATAAAACGCCATCGGCATGAAACAGGGTCAATCCACCCACCGACACCACTGTATCTTTAGGGATAGATATGTAGAACACACTATGCTGCAACTGTTTCACAATAAAAAATCAATGGTTAAGGTGTGTAATTTGTTATTGAAGTACTCACTAACCAGCTATCCTTAATCAATCTAGCATGGGCTAACTCCTCAACTTCCGTATTTCTTATAATCACCTCACATCCCTTTGACACCCCATGGTCTGACTTCAATCTGCAAATAGCATCTGCAGCATCAGGAGTAAAGGGCTTGCCTGGACATATATAATTCTTTTCCTTGAATTGTACACAGGTATCCAATTTTGGTATCAGATATACATTAGGTTTCCATGTGTGAAATGCTATCATCTCCAGAGTTAGAATCTTAACATATTTGTCATCTTGCCAAAAACCTACATAATGTACCAATTTAGGGGCCGATTCATGGAACAAATGTGCGCCGAAAAAAGTGGCGCAAGCTGGCGCAAGCAGGCGCCAGCGTGAAAAAGGAAGCGCACGCGTGCGATTCATGGAAGTCTCTGCGCATGTTTTTCTCGGGAGGTCCGCCAAACCCGTGCGTGATGCACACGGGCGCACACGTCATTGCAACATCCCGAACGCCGTGCACGACGCGCACAGGGAAAGCGCACAATGTCCGCGCACATACCAAAAAGGGGGTGGGACACAGGGCGTAACGCACAGAAGGGGAACAACGCATGAAAAAGAAGGCGTAACTGGGGAAGTACTGCAGGGAAATACACGGAACGCCCACACGCACGCGAACAACTCGTATTCATGGATTTGAATACAGGAAACAAGCGCACGCTAAAAGACGGGCACAGGTGTCAACACATCCGCCACAGGAAGGCAGGCGGAAGCGTCCCCGCGCACAGTAAAAAGCGCGCACAAACAACAAACACGTACATCCGCTACGATGAATGCCCCATTTGTCGCAACACTGATCGTGGGACACCGCAGGAGGAGGAGAATAGCCAGGGCCCGCATTTTTTCCCCCTGGACAAGCTTTTTTGGGATGCCTGACAACCAGGTCTACGGCAGGTATAGGTTTCCACCTCGTATCATCCTAGACCTGGTAAGGGAGTGGGAAGATGACCTTACATCACCCACCCTCTGCTCCCAAGCATTGAGCCCCTTGGAGAAGGTGCTCAATGTCCTGCATTTTTTGGCCACTGGGTCATTTCAGCGGACTACTGCCATAGTGGGGGGGTCTCACAGGCCACGCAGTCACGCTGCCTACACCAGGTGACTGCGCGCCCCTCAGTCCGCAGGCACATATACATGCCCAGAACACCCGCAGAAAGGCAGGCCGTTGTCCAGGACTTTTACAGGGTGGCACACTTCCCCAAAGTGCTCGGTGCCATAGATTGCACCCATGTGGCCCTGCGTCCACCTAGGGCCACTGAGCACATCTACCGAAACCGCAAGCACTGGCATTCCATCAATGTGCAGGTGGCATGCAATGCCAAGGGAATCATCACCTCTGTCTATGCAAACTACCCTGGGTCCACCCATGACAGTTTCATATACAGAATGTCCGCCCTGAGCCTGGCCCTGGAAGCTGGGCAGCATGGCGACACATGGCTCTTAGGTGAGTACAAATGCCTGTTCACATGCATGCATGTCACACACAGACAAATACACAAACCCCAATAATCACAACCATTATCACCTCTCCAGGGGACAGTGCCTACCCTCTGAGCAACCACAGGATGACGCCAATCCAGAACCCCACCACACCACCCCAGGTAAGATACAACGCTGCCCATATTGCAACCAGGGCCATAGTGGAGCGCACATTCGGAGTGCTCAAGTCATGCTTTCGCTCCCTTGACTGCTCTGGCGGCCAGCTACTCTATGCACCCCCAGTAGTGTGCAGGATCATTGTGGCAGCATGTGTCCTGCACAATGTTGCAACACAGCAGGGCGTACCGGTGGACATGGTGGTGCCCCAACATCCCTAACAACAGGCACAGGTACTACCCATGGGAGGGGATAGGGCAAGTGGCGAGGCAGCCCGGACCCAGCTTGTGGCCACATTTTTCACCTAAACAGCCACCCTTGCGGAATGCACACAGGCCTGGCACATACCAGGTGATAATTGATGATGACAAAGAGACAGTCAACTGTCACAACCTTACCACCCTGAGAATGTTGCCATGGAAGTGCCACATTGTGTGCATCCCTAGCTACTCAAACCTAACCAATCCTGTGTGATAAAAAGGTACACATGCAAGGTGTGTATCACACAGACTTGCAAAACAGGCCATGACAATCACTGGTATGTCACACAAAGCCACCAAAACCACAACATGACATGGCAATCAATAGCAAAACACCAAGACAATAACAATAATGTACATATTGACATGTGAAAAATGCAAAGTGGCGACAGACAATGATGCCTGACATGGAATCAGATGAAATGACTGACCAACAACCTTCCAGACAAAGCAAGTCATACCCAAATGCATAACAACAGTTGTAGCTTGAACATAACAATGAATGCCTGTTCACATGCACATTGTGCACAGCAAAATAAAGACTGCATAATACGTGTGCTATGTCCATCTCCTGCAACACTCTGCTCAGCACAGAGCATAGTGACCAGTCATTGTGTGTGATGCACACCCTGAGCATCACATGAAAACGACTAACTAAATAAAAAAACAAATCACGCATGTACAGGATCCATAAAATGGTCATAGATCATGTGCTGCAGGGACACAGTGGTCCCCAGAAGGCTAACTGTGTGCACATGTGGACATGGAAGGGTGGTTGTACATGTTGCGGATCATAGTGCGAGTGTGTGTGTCAGGAGGGACATGCACTCAATACATGCATGTGCAATCAAGTGACCATCAGTGTCCTCATCACATGTGAACATTGCCCATGTGTACACCTCAGCATGTCAAACCACAACTATACCCTCACACCTGAAAGGTAAACACAACACATGAACAGCCATTAATCAGCAGAATACATCATGTACATAGGATACCGCAATTACAATATCAGGGTGCCCATCACAAAGTGGGACAAGGCAACTGTCCAACAAAAAATACCCCCCTTCCCTCACATATCACCATGACCCACTGAAAAACTGTGCATGGAGTATGTAATCCTTGAAGTTCACCTGGCCACAGGATCACCCTTCCTCTTTGTCTCCATCTTCCACCGTGCGTGTAAAAAGTGTCCAGCACCCTCAGAGGCCACCTTGACTTGCAAAAACAACAAATCAAAGAGAACTCAAAGCCAACACATAAGCCAAGCAAAAAGCCTGCATGCAGCAAAACAAACCAGAAGAGCCTCCAGTAGATGACTTGAAGTAGCAGTACGTCACAAAGCCCAAGTACTAGCACAATGATGGAACAACCAAGGTAGCACAGTAAAACAATGTCACAACAGGATGTGTACCATGTGTGGTACATAATATCGAATGATGCACCATGAACTGATGTGTACTGTCACAGCTCCCATGTACAGGCGCAGGAGTGGCACAAACCAACCACCCCCACTGTGGTCTGGGTGCCTGCAAGGTCAAACTCACACAGGCCTCTGAGACCCTGGTGGGAAAGGAGGGTCAGGGATATGCAGTCGGGACAGGCATTGGTATACTGGATAACCGGAATGAGGGGCAGGAGAGGGGAGTAGGATTGATAAGGGAAAGTAGGGAATGTACAAAAACATAATATTCACATTAACACATAAACAATCAGACCAAACGTGTGCATCATGCACATAGTACCAAATTACTGAAATTGAAGTCAAAGAGAAACTTATCTCTGGGGTGAGTGCTGGCCTCCTTCCTGCGCACTCTCAGGTCCGGTAACATGAGCAGTTCAATGCTGCAAAGAGAGCCAGAGTCACTAGTCTGTGCGTGCCCATAACACACACACACACACACCACCATGCATGCCCCAAAGTAACAAGATACTCTACAAACTATCTGGTGTGGTGTTTCGTAACCATACGTAAGATTCCCCCTGTGATGGTTCATACACAGTCAATGCAGTAAGTAATGTGCCGGTGGGTGCGAGGCAAATGTAAGACCAATGTGTCAAGATTCACACAACATCCAATGTTCCCTGGGTAAGCATCCAGACGCATTTGCAAGGTACGACTTCAGTACATGTCGTAATCCAGCATAACCTAAATAAAGTAGGTAGTGCATGTGGCAATTCAAACCTGTAAATGAAATGCATTGCACATGAGTCTGTCCCTGGCTGTCTGTCCCTGTGAGCTGCTTCTTTCCCTGTCTTGGAACGCTACATGGCTAATACAACTGCCTCAATGGACCATGTTGGACCGGAGGATATGTGCCACTGCCTCTGCATGTGCCCCTGACAATTTTCCCATCAACTACCCATTACTCCACCAACGCATCTTAGCTGTACTGTGCGCTTCACCCCAATATCTGTCAGAGCTCACCGTCAGTGGTGCTACTTAGCATGCATGTGCAACTGTCCTGGTGGACGGTTGGCTGCAGTGTGGCCCCCTTGTGCTGCTCACCTTTCCTGAATTACATGAAGCACATGTACAGCAAAGATAAGAAACACACTACACAATATATAGCAATTAATGCACACATGAATCAATCATGAAACCACCCATCTAGCATAGGATGAACTGCGATCAAAATCACCCCTATAATCCCCACTAGGGGTGTCAACACAAGTAGTACAGCAGCAGACATGCCATAGATATGACAGTCCTAAGCTCTTGTGTAATAGGCTGTTACACCGAACCATCCTTGCGAGCCCATGGATAAGGGAAGCAGGAGTGGCATATGTGAGTCAAGACCCCAAGCCGCAAACACATACACGAGACAAGCTTGAAGGGACCAGCTGGAACAGAAAGTGGATGCTTTCAAAAGCCACAAAGCACCACACCGTCACATGAAAGCACAACAGACAAGCAATTTTAAACTATATTAACTAATTACACTAACTATCAAAAACCTACATGACCTAATTAAACTAACTATCAAATAGAAACTTAACTAACTAAACTAAAAGAAAAATCAAAAATGGCCACATACGACCCGGGGGGGAGGAAACCCAGGAAGGGGGAGGTACAGGGTGCTGCTCAACACCCACATGCGATGATGTTGAGGAAAAGAAAAACCTCCATGGGCTCAACGCCTGCACAGCCCGACCTATGTGGGAGATACCTCATCGTCCGAGTCTGGCTCTTCCTGGAAAGGAGGACGTGTCACAGGAGCCTGACCATGCCTAGCCGCAGCTTGCCCCTCATGAGCAGCAATTGATTCATGCAGAGACAACATTTCAGCTTGGCGTGCCCTCTCTGAGGCCGCCATGCCCAGCCTGAGCGAGCGGGCCGTGGACCGTGCAGCCTGCTACTGGAGAAGCACCTGCCTAGCAGGGGGGAGCACGGATTGGGCCACACGCTCCCTGCTCACAGCGATGTTCTCCATTGCTGCCCCCTGGCATTCAGAATTGGCAGTCATGCTTGCTCCCACCCTGTATACAGCGGTTGCGCGCGGCGACCGCGTTGCTGGGCTTGACACCTGCAGGACCCACGGACCGGGTGTCCTCGTTGTGTTGGCACCGCCCGCGTCTGCACGACTACATGCCCCCGTCGACGTGATGGCCCAGACACATCAGTGACTGGTGTGGAGGGTGACCCTGCGTCCCGATCCACCACAGGTGGAGGTTCCAAGACTGTTTGACCCCTCAGTGAAGGTGTCACGGACAGAGGAGTGCCCACATCAGAATCACTCACCCCTGACATATGGACCTGATGCACATCCAACTCGACATGGACGTCAGAGTGGTCATCAGGGCTGGACTAATTGCCGGCTAAAGACAAGATGGACTGTAGCACATGTGGGTTTTCATGGCCTACCACCCCATTACCCACACTTGTGCCGGGTTGCTGTAGTGATAACAACCCTGTGCCTGGCATGACAACACCATCCTCTGGCTCCATTGCGTCATCATCTGAAAAGTCACTACACATGTTACAAGCACACAACACACACACACATAGACATTACACAGACACCAAACACATGAAGCAGACATGTCACACACAAAAGAGAACCTGCCATACATGCTGGGTCAACTTGACATTGCTTCTGTGATTAGGCATGTAGAAGGGTGTTATATCGCTCTGAAGAGGGTCAATGCAGTGCAGCACATGTGTACGCTACTCACTATCTAAATGTACAAGTACTTCATGATGTGTATCAGAAAATGTGAAGGCAGTGCAAGGTCAACTTCAGCCATCACGTGCAATGTCCATGCAATGGGTAGCATGGCTACAAGCAAACCACCCCTCCCCCCAAGTGCAAATGCAGGGATGCCTTGCTGCGCACCCCCGAAATACAAGTACCTCGCTCGCACAGGGCCAATCGCCTGTGAAACTTCCTGCGCACCCCCGAAATACACATACCCCGCTCACAAACTTCCCGCGCACCCCAGAAATACATGTACCCCGCTCATAAACTTCCCACGCACCCCCAAAATACACGTACCCCGCTCGCACAGGGCCAATCGCGTGTGAAAGTTCTGTTGCACCCCCGAAATACACATACCCCACTCGCAAACTTCCCACGCACCCCAGAAATACATGTACCCTGCTCGCACAGGGCCAATCGCGTGTGAAACTTCCCGCGCACCCTGATATACACGTACCCCACTCGCAAACTTCCCGCGCACCCCAGAAATACATGTACCTCGCTCGCAAACTTCCTGCGCCCCCCCAGAAATACACGTACCCTGCTTGCCGAAGGCCAATCGCATGTAGAACTTCCCGTGCACCCCTGAAATACACGCACCCCGCTCGCACAGGGCCAATCACGTGTAACACTTCCCACGCAGCAGGGTACGTGTATTCGGAGGGATGCGCAGGGATTGTTACGAACATTTTCGTGGTTGGGGGGCTGTATGCTGGTCCACTGGCTGGTGCGCCATGTACGGGATTTGTGTGCTGTTCATGGTGCATGGGGAGGGGTTGGGGGCGTAACTGGCACTGCTGCAGGGTCGCTGTGCCACTCTGCACCACGGCTGGTTATGATGTTAAAATCCATGAATACGCTGTGCGCAGAAATGGATTTTGGCACACGCGGCTCCCGCAGACTGCCGCATGCGCACACTGTGCGCCAGCCGCTTGCGCCATTTGTGCGCTGAATTCTATGAATTAGACCCTTACTTTGATAGATCAACTCTGGGGCAATAAACAGAATGCACAGTAGGACACCTATTTCCATTCTCTCCATATTAATGTATAATGGTATTGCACTTCCCATTTCAAATGCAATTCTTTCTTGAATTATCTCCACCTCCCTTTCTGTGATCCGTGCCATCATTTGACGGATGATATCAGATGACACAAAATACAGAGGTATATGGCCTTGAATCAACTGAGATAATGCATTTTGAACTTCCGGTAAATATTTCGTCAGAATACTTTCAAATGGAATTACCACATTTAAAATATCATGTAGCAGTTTATCATGTTTAGCAATGACATTGGTACTATCCTCTAATATTTTGGCTTGCTCATTAAGAAACAGAATTGTTTCATTCACATAACAGACACTTCTTTCTATCCACCCCTGAGCCCATCTAACATTTGTTGCAACTCTTTTAAATCATAGCTCAATTCATGTGCTTTGTTACTTAATGTTCCTACAGCTACTACAATTCCTGATGCTGGTCCCTGCTCTATCAGAACTTGTGCTTTCACAATCAAGGCACATGGAGCATTCATCAATACTAAAACCAAGAGTAGCCAAAAGATTTCCTTTTTCGCTCTGCCACGCAGAAAAAAAGCCAGTCATCCTTTCCTTTTGGCCTCATTATCTTCATATCTTCTTTCGGGGTCATCATCTTCACCCCTTCTTCGGTCCAGGGGGCTTTCCAGGGGCCTCCAATCCAGTGGTATAATCAAGGGATGCGGTGCTCCAAGGATCCGGCGCTGACAGGGAAAACAGTTATTTTTCTAGAGTAAAAAGAAAAGACAAATTAAATATCAAACACATCAAACCTTTGACTTTGTTTTTACCACTTTCAATCTCCTTTTGATATCTTCGCACTATTTACACCTAACCACTTGTTATGGCAAACATTTCTTTTTTTTATTTTACTCCCTGTTAGTTTCAACTTGCTCTAGCCTTTTCACTTCATGTTTCGGATGAAAGGGTTTAATTTGATTAACATGGACAAACTGTTCCACTGTTAATGCTCCCTCCTTTTTAGCTATTCTGTAGACCACAGGTGAAACCTTATCTACAATTATATATGGCTCTTGCCATGCTGCAAGAAATGTTGAGTTTTTATGTTTCCCCTTCCCAAAATTAAACTTGTAAATCTGGTCTCCTAATTCATATTCTCTCACAGATGCCTTTTTATCATAATATGTCTTTTCACCGTCAGTGGCCTTTTCCAAATTTCACTGCACAAGTGCAGATGCATATTGCAAGAGCTTTCTTATTCTTCCACATATACATGAATTGTGGACGCATTTACAAAGCCCTGTTCATTTGTTCTGTAAAGTAAGTGTTGTGGCAGAACCATTTTCCTTCCTGTCAATATTTCATGGGGGCTGAGATGTGTTGATTTAGAGGGTGTCGACCTGATAGTCATTAGTATCAATGACAGACACAAATCCCAACTAGATCCCGCTGCAGTTACAAATGTTTTCAACATATCAACTATCGGTCTGTTACACCGTTCCACTCCCCTTGAAGTGGCAGGCCAGTAAGAAATGTGTAGTTTCCTCTTCACACTCAAGATTTGCCATAGTCTTGTCATTAATGCACTAGTGAAATGACTTCCACGGTCTGACTCTATTCATTGAGGTAGAACAAATCTTGAAAAAATATGATTTACAAGTAAAGTGGCCATCGTTTGCACACTGTAGTCTGGAGCTGGAAGGCACTCCACCCATTTGGACATTAGACAAGTTACTGTTAGCATGTACCTGTTTCCCCTTGCTGATCTTCTTATGGGCCCGATATAGTCAACTTGTAAATCAGACCATGGGAGTGTCAAGTCCCTTTTCATCAATGGTGCGAGACAGAGAGAGAGTCGCAGAGGTTGTGAAAGAGTCCACTGGAAGGACTAGTAGTATCCAGGTGGATATTCAGATCAAAGGAGCGCTGTTTGCTGTCGGAATCGCTGCTGCACAAGGACTACGACTTTCATCACTCTTTTCCACTGGACCTTCATGGTATTTTCCCATCAAGAATACAAAGGACATTATATATGCTTCTAAATATGTCACATATAATCTTCTAAAATACTAATATAGTACATATTTGTATTTATTCAGGTGGCTCCACCCCCTTTGCCAGAAGCCTACTTTTACCAACTCGGGCACGCATCTGCGCATGCGCATCGAAGTACGCGCTCAAAGTAGCGTTGTTTGCTGTTCGCTGCTTCGGTGTTTCTGTAGTTTAGTTATTAACTGGAATCTGTTTTTTGGGTACTTGCTGGAGGAGAGTACTTGGTCCTTCAACTGACTCTAGATTGGTGAGTCTGTTTGAGCTTTTTCCATCGTGCTCAATTTAAACTTGAATATATGTTGCTTCCATTATCACTGTACTGAGATAAACTTTATTCAACATACATCAAATTAAGATTTGCGAGTTCTCACTCTCTGTACACTTCCTTAAATTACTGCGGCACGTGTAACAATGGCAGGCGGTTTACGGAGTAAAGCCAATTAACTTGATACTCTTTCATTTACATCTTTGAGTATCGATTCACAGGTTTGCCATGGCCGCACCTCTTACATTGAACCTTATGTTCCAGAAACAATGAGTCCAGGTACTTTGGGTAAGCAGGCGGTTGTTCCTAGACTTCCACCGCGTGTGGTTATGGTACATGCTACTGAAAATTCACTTTCTGCACTTTCTCCTTCACATGGGAAACTGAATAGCCCCGTAGGCTGCCCCCAAGAGGAAGCCTACAGAAGTTGTTCTGAATCGCTGTCACCCAATTTAGCTATTAATGATCAACATGACTCGACCATAAAAAATATGGCTGCCCTTGATGCACACGTGTCCTGTGCTATTGGTATGTTAACTCCTCTTGCCTATGGACCCTTGAAAACGAATCAACGGGTAAACCAACATAATATGGGTGAGCAAAGTTTTTTAAATGACCCTAATAGGGACAGCCTTCATGAACCCAACTATGAACTACAGCCGCCGCGTCTATCATATTCCCCGGACCCTATGGATGTGTTCATTAAGCCGACTCAAAATGAACTGTCAGAGGGTCCTATTGATTCCATGGAGAGGTCTTCACAATCTTCTTGTACCTTCCCAGTTATGATAAAAAATACTCGACTTACTGGATAAGGGCCATGATTTAACCCACTTGGAATTGAAGGATGTAAAAAAGACTTTGCATCACTTATGTTCCCAAATGGATAAGATTGAAGGGTTTATCATTGCCGCAGACACCCTAAGAACGTTAAACAATGAGCGTATGGACACAGATCCACCACAATGTGAGAAAGGTACTCAATATTGTAATGAGGCCTTGCCCTCATCTCCTCTGGTGCCTAACGCTTATGCCACGCTTGCACAGTGCAATTGTACCAACGAAATTAAAGAACTTAAATTATCAATTGAAGGTATGAATGAGATAATATCTACTCATTTTGCTAAGTTGGACATAGCTACTGATTCACCGGATAGTCCTTCGACCTTGGTGAAAGCTCTTAACGAACAGCAGCAGAAAGATAATGAAGGCTTGTCTAGTGATGAAAATTTCTCCTTCTTATCTCATAGTGCAAAAAAGACTCATTTAAGAGCAGTGAAGCGATACGCTAAGAAGAGAAAAGAAGCATTGGCCAAACAAAACCGGAATAATATGACCAATACCTCTATATCGCAGCTGTCTGACGGTTCTCAGACCGCCCACCAAGAAACTGCGATATCAATTTCTGACGAGGAAAGTATTGACCTTGGCCAATTATCCAAAGAAAGTCAAGAGGCTCTTATCCCGACCCCAAGTATGAAATCAAAAGTAATATCTCGAATTAAGATCAGTGTACCTATATCAACAAAAATGTATGGATTCTGTGAAATCGTCTAATGTCAAATCTCCTAAAACCAATACTCCTACTAAAGCCTCTCGCCTTAATAGTGAAACAGTAGAAAATGCTAAGGAGAAAAAAATGCTAGAAACTACTTCCACGCTCAATCCAAAAATAAACTTTATCAGTTATTTTTTGATTTCAGGAAGACACTGCACATCCAGGAAAGATCTTATAGACACACAGCTTAATGACACTTACAATACTGAAGTCACCAACGATTCCCTCTTGCCAAAGCGAAAATCATATAGTGCTGTGTGTACCGAGACTTCAGGCCCACAACGGGTCGTCTTACAACAGAACACCATTAATCACACAAATCTCTTGAATATGGTAAATGGCAAGGGTAAGGTTTTTCATCTTGATATTGCTCCGGGTCTATCTAAGACTCTCTCTCCAAGCATTTCAATTGGTAAAGATATGGTCCCTTCTGCGGCTATTGAGTGCATCATCGGACCTCCCGCCGCTCTGAAGATAAATCACTTAATTCAGAGCGACCCCATAAAAACTATTTACGCTCCAAATCGAATCTCCATACATGGCCCTGCTCTCAGCAGGGCTCTCACGGAAAATTCCAAGGAAGATCTCGTGAAGCTCCCTGTGGAGTTATCTGAAACCTCCAGGAAAATCCTTGAGGATGGCTCTGGAAATGCTGAAATTAAATCGAAATCAGCAATTTCGCTCCCACCGGAGTTGACCAGAGTGGAAATGATCCTCCCTCCTTGTATAGAGCGGAAAACTTTGGAGAACTCTCACTATGACATTCTTGAAATGCTTAGAAAGGCGTTATATGAGGATTCTCTGAAGGAGATACCATCAACTAATGGGCGTCCATTACCTTCATCACAGATGATTAGGGAAGAAAACCTTCCCTCTATACGAATACAAGAAACAACTCCACAGTATTCATCTGAATCAGATAAAAAACTCTTTCTTGTTGGCCTTGAAGGGGATAAGATCTCCACTGCTGGGAAGTGAATAAATCGATTTTTCATTCTAGCTTTATTTTCTCACTCTTTCCTTTATTCATTCCACAACTGAGAATGGTAAAGTCAGAAGACATTCTGAGAGTTTCTATAGCCCAGTCTAACAATTGCAGAGCTGTATGCTATCTGAGTTCTGAGTCCATTCTGAAGTTCCTTTGGTTCAATCGAGAGGAGCTAAAAAATCAAGGATTTAGCTTATCAACCTTTGAATTGGAAACAACTGCAGATGATTTTTTGGCATACATTAATCCTGCTATTGCTGAGACATTGACGACAAGTTTGCTTGATAAAAATGCTAACAATAGCGCTGATGTGGACCTCCAGGCGTTAATGACTCATGTTGCAACAGCAAAAGGTATTCCATGGCTGCACCTATGATTACTGCTATCTTGGGGTCGAAAAACCTGCCTTCCACTTCATAGCACCCCGCAAATTCACTATTAAAGGTCTTATCATGGAATACGTGTTGCTTTGCTAACTTTACTGGCTGGTTCTCATCACTTCTGTTTGAGAATCAGCCAACTATCCTATTGCTACAAGAAACAATGAAATTATGCTCCTTCACAATTCCCGGGTTCACCATGTATTGTATGCTCGCAAAAAGATCCCTTCAAGGGCGGCCACGTGGGGGCCTTGCAATTTCAATAAATAACTCTGTTAACCTTCAATCTAAATGGATATGGGAATCGGCAAGTCTGCTTGGTGTATTGTTGGAGACCAAACTGCCTAAATGTTCTGCAATTTTAATATTGTCCCTTTACTGGAACCCTGCTGACATTTACGATTGACGCAATGTTGGACGAACTAGACGATTGTTTAGAGAACATATCCAACCAACATCAATCTCTAGAAATAATCATTGGTGGCGACTTTAATTGTGATGTTCGAGATCCAACCAAGATGGGGTTATCTAAAGCCTCTAGTTTATCAATTGGCAGGGGGGCTAAATTTAGAGAGTAATTAAATGACTGGGATATGGATATGGTTGTGAATGAAGACTCCAAAACGCAGTGTACTTGGTCCCGGGGTGTTAAATCTTCAATGATTGATTTCATATATGTCTCCCGAACTCTCGCTTTTCTTACATCTCCTCTCCATACCAGTAATATTTCATCTAGTGATCACGCATGCATTTCATGAACCCTGAAATTGGAGTGTACATTGCTTGCTGTGGAGCCAGCTTTGGCTCTGGTAGAGATTGATCGCGCTTGCCTCTCCATTAGGTGGAGCCAGGGTTTGTGTCAGCAATTTGTTAGTCATGTCTCTCTTAAAATTCGATCACTCGATTACTCAAATACGAAAATGGATATGCAATTGATTAATCATTATTCTGAATGGATTAATAATACATTTATCTTTTTTAGCAACAGATATATTAAGGTAAATCATCCCCACCCCTTTGACCTCAACTGTACGTGTCTAAAAATGGAGAAACATAAGGCACTTAGACAACTTAAGTCAATGCGGCTGGATGTAATATCACGTGGGAGGAAGCGCTCACAAATTTTTAAGGCATACAAGTGCAATCTCAAGGACATTCGCATTCTTAAATATAATAGAGATAACTGCGATCTTATTCGATCTATTTCATCACATGATACTCGAACAATTTGGCGAACAATTAAAAGTGTTGATAAAAAGGTTGTTCTGGATATATCCAATTGTATATCTGATCAAAGGTGGCGAGACTACATAACAGCCAAATTTCAGATTCCAACGAAATTTGAGTCCATCCCATGTGTAACACTGTGCTATAGCAAGATTACCCATTTAGAATGGTCACTTGAAGACCTTAAGTGGGTGATCTCCAGATTATCTTACTCGAAATCATCTGGTCCAGACGGCCTTCCGCCATGCCTGTATAAAGCTAACCCTGACTTCTGGGCTGCAATCCTGAAAATTAAATTTGATTCTATTATTAATTTAGGGGCGCTCCCTTCATCCTGGGTATCAGCAAATATTATTCCAATATTTAAAAATGGTGATCTGACTTTACCTCACAACTATCGGCCAATTTCTTTAATTGATACAGATGCGAAATTGTTCGCAATCCTTCTCTTGTACGACCTTGAAAAATGTATAGCCAAAAACAATCTCTGCTCGAAATATCAAATAGGCTTCAGGAAAGGTATGAATACTACTCTAAACGCTACCATTATGGCTCATATGATAGCGGGTACAAGACGAAAGAACTCTTATCCTGTCTATTTAGCCATGATAGACATGTCAGCAGCGTTTGATAACGTAGTCAGAAACCTCTTATGGACGAAAATGACGAACATGGGAATTCCCATGGTACTGATCTACTTTTTCATTAAACTTCATACAAACACCTCGTACAAAGTAAAAATTGCTGATGATAGTAGAACTACTCAGCCAATCCCTACATTTCTCGGTCTGAAACAAGGATGTAACCTTGCAGCAACATTCTTTAATTTATACCTTTCAGACCTTGATGCGGAATGGAAATATAGTAACCTGTTCTCTGTTAAAATTGGGGCCCTTCGCCTACAATGGGTTGCTTTTGCAGATGTTATTATCATCTTTGACCCCACCCCGGCTGGATTACAAATAAAGTTACTCCTTTTTGAGGAATTTGCAGTGGCGCATAATTTGACACCTAATCCAGCAAAAACGGCTATCATGTTATTTGGTAAGACAACAAACACCAAACGTTGCACATGGTATATTATGAAGACTCAAATACCTATTACTATTAGTGCAAATTATTTGGGGTACAAGCCTATGCCTCAAACCTCGATCAAGGCATGGGTAGATCTTATCAGAAATAAGACCAGACCTCTTACATCTCAACTTAAAATAATATATGCCAAATATTGTAAATTTTCTTTAACACCTATGATTGACTTTCTAACCTTGAAAATAGAAAGTGTCATCTTGTACTCTCTTGACATGTGTCTTTGTGACTTGAGTGCATTCTTAGACTCCACACAGGGATCAATTATTAAGACTGTAATGCGTCTCCCCATGTCTGTACCAAATGCTATAATTCACCATGAATTTGGACTAGTGGCATTGTCTGGACGCTGGAAATGGCGCAACTATCCAATTATGAAAAAATCAATTTTCCGCCAAAGAATTCTTTATATGAAGAACTAAAGGTTATGCTGGACTCATCCTCTTCCGCTTCCTTTTTGCACTATCATAGTAAAATGCAACAATTACTGAATTCATTAAGCATTTCTATTGATGATGTTCTCCAGCGTCCAGGCTATGCAAAAAAGAAGCTCTTTGAATTGGATTGGCGGATGACTATAAAAAATATCTCGACCTACAAATTGTATAAAGAGTATGGTGACTTTCTCAAGCAACGTACTCCAAGATATGATCATGTTGTCTTATTCCCTTGCAATCACACTAGGAATACTTATATACGATACAGGTTGAACTTATTCTATACTAGGGAAAGAATTGCAAATTGGAAACATGAAGATGAGAGAAAATTAACTAAATGTCGCTTTCCGTCATGTGATGAGCCCATGGAAACTATGAAGCATTTGATTCTTGAATGCCCTCATTTTAAATTGATTAGAACAAATCGTTTGGAATTTCTTTGGGCTCGCATGATGCAAGGCACTCATAAACCGTTGGTCTTTGAGTTGGTTACCTTGTGCAACTACATAGAAAATGAACTGCTTAGTTTTAATAATTAGATGTCTGCTTTTATTTGATATGATTCTTTTTATCTGAAAATGTAAATAGACGAAATTGAAAAATTTCACTTACCTAAATTGATAAAAATGTAAATTGTGAATGCAAAATCTGTAAATTTTATATGTTTTTTTAAATTCTTTTCTAAAGGTTCTACTTTTTTGTAATTGAACCAAAAACAAATAAAAATAAAAAAAAGATATTCAGATCTCTAAGAAGGAGGAGGTGAGAGGAAGAGGCAAGGAGGGAGGAGGAGAGCTCAGGCCACTCATAGAGGAAGAAGGTGACCTGGCCAGGCGGCCTGTAGATAGTGGCCACAGTGAGAGAGAGGCCAGGAGAGATAGAGAGCCTGCAGACCAGGCATTCAAATAAGGAGTAATCCTGCATTGCAATGACAGAAGCAGGGATCCACTCTGGGAACATCGAGGCTACACCACCCTCCGAGGTGGTTGATTCTGTGTTTGGAGAGGATCTTGTAGCCATCAGGAAGGAGAGTTTCAAAACTTGTGACAGAACTAGCATGAACCCGTCTCGGTGAGACCGAGTATATCCAAATCAAGCTGTTCCAGGAGACAACAGATGAGTGTTTGACAGCTAGGGGAGAGTTGAGAATAGCAATATGGAGCAGGTTGCCACATTTGGAGGACTTCCGTGTAGGGGTGCAGGGCAGAGGTACACCCTGCAGAAGTGTTGGTGGTGCCCTAGGATGGGCAGATGAGGAAGGAAGAGAAGGTAAGGTAGTCAGAGAGGAAGAAGAGGGTGCCAGAGAAGTGGCGAAGGAAGAAGGCATCAGGGAGGCCAGAGAGGAGAAGGGGGTGCCAGAGAGGTGGCAGAGGAAGGAAGCAGCAGAGGAGCCAAAGAGGGGTAAGCATGAGAGGAAAGGAAGTTTATAAGGCACAGAAAGCATCTATCAAAAAGGAGATTGTCAGTCCTTGGATGGATCAAGGATATAGAAGGCATCCAGGGGGAGCGAACGCCTCTGCTAGTATTGTTGGGAATAGAGATGTGAAGTATTCTTGATGCAGTAGGTAAATAAACAATTTTTATTTACATATAAATATGACCCGGCGCCCCGCACTGCGACTACACCCATCCACTCCAAAACTCCTTCCAACTGTCAATTCGAATACTCCACTCTCACTCTGTCAACATGCTATCTCATGCGCAGGCGGGGAGCCAAGGCAACATGAGATAATAACACTAGAATACCACACCATATCCCCCGTTACCATGTTGAATATAAAAAGAATAATTACATTTTCAGAAAAACACATTTTTTAGTACATAACTACTTAACAATAAACAATTTTGAAAACCATTTTTGAATTGAAATACCATTACGTCAGAATTATATTTAACTCTGCATGACATAATCGCTGGACCAAAATGGTAATCTCTTTTCTCTTGAATTACGCACAATCCTATGTTCAGAAACATCATTACCTTGTTGCCTGTTTGCTTCTCCAACTTGCCTCACTCTGTCACTATTCACATTCTCAATTCCATTTTGAATCTGATCATCTCCAAATAAATCAATTGTTCTTCTCTCATATCTAAATTGCCTATCTCTTTCATTCTTACCCTTCCACATCCATTTACTGACCCTATCCAAATTCCACACCGATCGACCAGTAACTTTAACCGCTCTCCTGAACACTTGTATCACCTTAACTGTACTGCTGTATTTAGAGTCACCCTTTCTCACATTACGTCCAAACTTTATTCGCACAAAATCTCCTGCTAAGATTCTCAACTTAGACTTTTCTGGAGACATATTACACATATCTTGATGTTTGTCAGAACTTTGTTTCCCACCATGTAAACCTCTCCTGTGATTAACCCATTCCGGATTAAGTAATGTATTAGGAGCTCTTCCCCTCACTAATTCAAAAGGAGAGACATCCATTCCCCTCTTAACAGACATTCTAGTACTCCATATCCTCTTCTTGAGAACCTCATCCACAGACATATTATTACTCAAAGCCAATTCCACTGCCTGTACAATCACACGATTATACCTCTCCACTAACCCATTGGTTTGTGGATGATATAATGCTGAAATTCTCCATTCAATTCCCGATCTCTTAGCAAATTCTCTCATTTCTCTACTTCTGAATTGAACTCCATTGTCACTAATGATTATTTTTGGAAATCCTTCCCTTCTGCAAATCTGCATAATGAATTTTATAACCTCGTGACTATCAATTTTACTCACTGCTTTGACTTCAAGCCACCCTGAATAATAATCAACCAAAACTATTAGGAATTTATTTTCCCCAATCAACTTTACATATGACCCAACAATATCTATCCCTACCATCTCCCATGGTGCTTCACCTTTACAAATGTTAATTGGCTCTGACTTGACAATCCTGCAGCTCTTGTCACTGTTCTGGCATGGCCAGCAATTCCTGATGAATCTCTCGATCATCAGATCCATACCTGGCCACCAATATTTCAACCGCACATTATTCTTTGTGCCAGTGATGCCAGGATGGCCCTGGTGTGCCTTTTCAATGAGCTCACTAAATAAACTTCGTGGAGGAATCAATTTATCTCCCCTCACTAAAAATGCATCCTCCATAGAAAATTCATCCTTTACCTCCCAAAATCTAAGACAACCTTCGCTAATTACTCTCTTCTCAGGCCGCCCTGATTCAGTGTATCTCCTTACTTCTTGCAACACATCATCCTTACCCAACTCCTCAATCCATGTATCCTTGGATGTAACCTCGAAAATAACAGCCACCATTTCTTCATCTACATCTACAACTGTCTCACTACTCTTCAACGGTAATCTAGATAAAAAATCAGCAACAACACTCCTTTTTCCCGGCACATATTTCACTGAAAAATTATAATCTTGCAATTTAAGACTAAGTCTTGCTAATCCCGGCGAAGCTTTGCACATTCCTTTCACCGTAAGAACTTCAATCAAAGGCTTATGGTCCGTCTGAATTACAAATTTGCTTCCCCACAGATATTTCCTAAAGTAATTCACCGCCCATGAACAAGCCAGCAACTCTTTTTCAATTACCCAATATATGCTCTCTGTTTCTGAAATAGCTCTTGAAGCATGACTGATTATCTTTTCATTAGCATCTTCATCTATCTGTGATAAAAACGCCCCTAAGCCACTCCCACTGGCATCCACCGTGATCTTAGTCAACCTCCCAAACTCAAATCCTCCCAATTCCAAAGAGTTACACATTTCTCCCTTTATGCACTCCACCGCCTTATTACACTCATCACTCCATATAAACTTTGCATCATTTTTCAACAACCTTCTCAAAGGTTCTGTTACACTCACAAAATTTCTCACAAATCTGTTATAATATTCACATAACCCCAGAAACAATCTCAATTTATCTTTGTTATTTGTGTTAGGTGACTCCTTAATTGCTTCCATGGCATCTCTTTTAGGCTTGTATCCTTTACCATTCACTGTATGTCTTAGATATTCCACCTCTTCTACTCCAAACTTACACTTGCTTTTCTCAATTTTCAACCCAACTTCTTCCAATCTCTCCAACACTCCTTTCAATCTCCCATCATGTTCTTCAGATCCCTTGCCAAATACAATAATATCCCATTAATGGTGGCACACAGTGGGAGGCCCTCCTGGCTCCCTTCCACTCCTCTAATACCATAATTAATGTCTTCTTAAATGGCACCGTCTTGGTCCAAGGCCCTTATGCCAATCTCCTTTTTATTTTTTTATTTAATTTTATTAAGTTTTGACATGGCATACAAAAACAATATAACAGTGTCATGTGTCAGAACATTGTGTTAGAAAAGCATAGTAAACGACATTCTTAATTATTCCTGAGATACAGGACCATGCTCCAAAACAAGCTAGTCCCTCACCCTCCCCCCATACCCCCCCCAATACAGTGTTTGCTTAGGTAAATTGCACTTAAAATTTTGGATTGGCGGATGACTATAGAAAATATCTCGACCTACAAATTGTATAAAGAGTATGGTGACTTTCTCAAGCAACGTACTCCAAGATATGATCATGTTGTCTTATTCCCTTGCAATCACACTAAGAATACTTATATACGATACAGGTTGAACTTATTCTATACTAGGGAAAGAATTGCAAATTGGAAACATGAAGATGAGAGCAAATTAACTAAATGTCGCTTTCCGTCATGTAATGAGCCCATGGAATCTATGAAGCATTTGATTCTTGAATGCCCTCATTTTAAATTAATTAGAACGAATCGTTTGGAATTCCTTTGGGCTCGCATGATGCAAGGCACTCATAAACCGTTGGTCTTTGAGTTGGTTACCTTGTGCAACTACATAGAAAATGAACTGCTTAGTTTTAATAGTTAGATGTCTGCTTTTATTTGATATGATTCTTTTTATCTGAAAATGTAAATAGACGAAATTGAATAATTTCACTTACCTAAATTGATAAAAATGTAAATTGTGAATGCAAAATCTGTAAATTTTATATGTTTTTTTAAATTCTTTTGTAAAGGTTCTACTTTTTTGTAATTGAACCAAAAACAAATAAAAATAAAAAAAAGATATTCAGATCTCTAAGAAGGAGGAGGTGAGAGGAAGAGGCAAGGAGGGAGGAGGAGAGCTCAGGCCACTCATAGAGGAAGAAGGTGACCTGGCCAGGCGGCCTGTAGATAGTGGCCACAGTGAGAGAGAGGCCAGGAGAGATAGAGAGCCTGCAGACCAGGCATTCAAATAAGGAGTAATCCTGCATTGCAATGACAGAAGCAGGGATCCACTCTGGGAACATCGAGGCTACACCACCCTCCGAGGTGGTTGATTCTGTGTTTGGAGAGGATCTTGTAGCCATCAGGAAGGAGAATTTCAAAACTTGTGACAGAACTAGCATGAACCACGTCTCGGTGAGACCGAGTATATCCAAATCAAGCTGTTCCATGAGACAACAGATGAGTGTTTGACAGCTAGGGGAGAGTTGAGAATAGCAATATGGAGCAGGTAGCCACATTTGAAGGACTTCCGTGTAGGGGTGCAGGCCAGAGGTACACCCTGCAGAAGTGTTGGTGGTGCCCTAGGATGGGCAGATGAGGAAGGAAGAGAAGGTAATGTAGTCAGAGAGGAAGAAGAGGGTGCCAGAGAAGTGGCGAAGGAAGAAGGCATCAGGGAGGCCAGAGAGGAGAAGGGGGTGCCAGAGAGGTGGCAGAGGAAGGAAGCAGCAGAGGAGCCAAAGAGGGGTAAGCATGAGAGGAAAGGAAGTTTATAAGGCACAGAAAGCATCTATCAAAAAGGAGATTGTCAGTCCTTGGATGGATCAAGGATATAGAAGGCATCCAGGGGGAGCGAACGCCTCTGCTAGTATTGTTGGGAATAGAGATGTGAAGTATTCTTGATGCAGTAGGTAAATAAACAATTTTTAATTTCATATAAATATGACCCGGCGCCCCGCACTGCGACTACACCCATCCACTCCAAAACTCCTTCCAACTGTCAATTCGAATACTCCACTCTCACTCTGTCAACATGCTATCTCATGCGGAGGCGGGGAGCCAAGGCAACATGAGATAATAACACTAGAATACCACACCATATCCCCCGTTACCATGTTGAATATAAAAAGAATAATTACATTTTCAGAAAAACACATTTTTTAGTACATAACTACTTAACAATAAACAATTTTGAAAACCATTTTTGAATTGAAATACCATTACGTCAGAATTATATTTAACTCTGCATGACGTAATCGCTGGACCAAAATGGTAATCTCTTTTCTCTTGAATTACGCACAATCCTATGTTCAGAAACATCATTACCTTGTTGCCTGTTTGCTTCTCCAACTTGCCTCACTCTGTCACTATTCACATTCTCAATTCCATTTTGAATCTGATCATCTCCAAATAAATCAATTGTTCTTCTCTCATATCTAAATTGCCTATCTCTTTCATTCTTACCCTTCCACATCCATTTACTGACCCTATCCAAATTCCACACCGATCGACCAGTAACTTTAACCGCTCTCCTGAACACTTGTATCACCTTAACTGTACTGCTGTATTTAGAGTCACCCTTTCTCACATTACGTCCAAACTTTATTCGCACAAAATCTCCTGCTAAGATTCTCAACTTAGACTTTTCTGGAGACATATTACAAATATCTTGATGTTTGTCAGAACTTTGTTTCCCACCATGTAAACCTCTCCTGTGATTAACCCATTCCGGATTAAGTAATGTATTAGGAGCTCTTCCCCTCACTAATTCAAAAGGAGAGACATCCATTCCCCTCTTAACAGACATTCTAGTACTCCATATCCTCTTCTTGAGAACCTCATCCACAGACATATTATTACTCAAAGCCAATTCCACTGCCTGTACAATCACACCATTATACCTCTCCACTAACCCATTGGTTTGTGGATGATATAATGCTGAAATTCTCCATTCAATTCCCGATCTCTTAGCAAATTCTCTTATTTCTCTACTTCTGAATTGAACTCCATTGTCACTAATGATTATTTTTGGAAATCCTTCCCTTCTGCAAATCTGCATAATTAATTTTATAACCTCGTGACTATCAATTTTACTCACTGCTTTGACTTCAAGCCACCCTGAATAATAATCAACCAAAACTATTAGGAATTTATTTTCCCCAATCAACTTTACATATGACCCAACAATATCTATCCCTACCATCTCCCATGGTGCTTCACCTTTACAAATGTTAATTGGCTCTGACTTGACAATCCTGCAGCTCTTGTCACTGTTCTGGCATGGCCAGCAATTCCTGATGAATCTCTCGATCATCAGATCCATACCTGGCCACCAATATTTCAACCGCACATTATTCTTTGTGCCAGTGATGCCAGGATGGCCCTGGTGTGCCTTTTCAATGAGCTCACTAAATAAACTTCGTGGAGGAATCAATTTATCTCCCCTCACTAAAAATGCATCCTCCATAGACAATTCATCCTTTACCTCCCAAAATCTAAGACAACCTTCGCTAATTACTCTCTTCTCAGGCCGCCCTGATTCAGTGTATCTCCTTACTTCTTGCAACACATCATCCTTACCCAACTCCTCAATCCATGTATCCTTGGATGTAACCTCGAAAATAACAGCCACCATTTCTTCATCTACATCTACAACTGTCTCACTACTCTTCAACGGTAATCTAGATAAAAAATCAGCAACAACACTCCTTTTTCCCGGCACATATTTCACTGAAAAATTATAATCTTGCAATTTAAGACTAAGTCTTGCTAATCCCGGCGAAGCTTTGCACATTCCTTTCACCGTAAGAACTTCAATCAAAGGCTTATGGTCCGTCTGAATTACAAATTTGCTTCCCCACAGATATTTCCTAAAGTAATTCACCGCCCATGAACAAGCCAGCAACTCTTTTTCAATTACCCAATATATGCTCTCTGTTTCTGAAATAGCTCTTGAAGCATGACTGATTATCTTTTCATTAGCATCTTCATCTATCTGTGATAAAAACGCCCCTAAGCCACTCCCACTGGCATCCACCATGATCTTAGTCAACCTCCCAAACTCAAATCCTCCCAATTCCAAAGAGTTACACATTTCTCCCTTTATGCACTCCACCGCCTTATTACACTCATCACTCCATATAAACTTTGCATCATTTTTCAACAACCTTCTCAAAGGTTCTGTTACACTCACAAAATTTCTCACAAATCTGTTATAATATTCACATAACCCCAGAAACAATCTCAATTTATCTTTGTTATTTGTGTTAGGTGACTCCTTAATTGCTTCCATGGCATCTCTTTTAGGCTTGTATCCTTTACCATTCACTGTATGTCTTAGATATTCCACCTCTTCTACTCCAAACTTACACTTGCTTTTCTCAATTTTCAACCCAACTTCTTCCAATCTCTCCAACACTCCTTTCAATCTCCCATCATGTTCTTCAGATCCCTTGCCAAATACAATAATATCCCATTAATGGTGGCACACAGTGGGAGGCCCTCCTGGCTCCCTTCCACTCCTCTAATACCATGATTAATGTCTTCTTAAATGGCACCGTCTTGGTCCAAGGCCCTTATGCCAATCTCCTTTTTATTTTTTTATTTAATTTTATTAAGTTTTGACATGGCATACAAAAACAATATAACAGTGTCATGTGTCAGAACATTGTGTTAGAAAAGCATAGTAAACGACATTCTTAATTATTCCTGAGATACAGGACCATGCTCCAAAACAAGCTAGTCCCTCACCCTCCCTCCATACCCCCCCCAATACAGTGTTTGCTTAGGTAAATTGCACTTAAAATTTTGGATTGGCGGATGACTATAGAAAATATCTCGACCTACAAATTGTATAAAGAGTATGGTGACTTTCTCAAGCAACGTACTCCAAGATATGATCATGTTGTCTTATTCCCTTGCAATCACACTAAGAATACTTATATACGATACAGGTTGAACTTATTCTATAGTAGGGAAAGAATTGCAAATTGGAAACATGAAGATGAGAGCAAATTAACTAAATGTCGCTTTCCGTCATGTAATGAGCCCATGGAATCTATGAAGCATTTGATTCTTGAATGCCCTCATTTTAAATTAATTAGAACGAATCGTTTGGAATTCCTTTGGGCTCGCATGATGCAAGGCACTCATAAACCGTTGGTCTTTGAGTTGGTTACCTTGTGCAACTACATAGAAAATGAACTGCTTAGTTTTAATAGTTAGATGTCTGCTTTTATTTGATATGATTCTTTTTATCTGAAAATGTAAATAGACGAAATTGAATAATTTCACTTACCTAAATTGATAAAAATGTAAATTGTGAATGCAAAATCTGTAAATTTTATATGTTTTTTTAAATTCTTTTGTAAAGGTTCTACTTTTTTGTAATTGAACCAAAAACAAATAAAAATAAAAAAAAGATATTCAGATCTCTAAGAAGGAGGAGGTGAGAGGAAGAGGCAAGGAGGGAGGAGGAGAGCTCAGGCCACTCATAGAGGAAGAAGGTGACCTGGCCAGGCGGCCTGTAGATAGTGGCCACAGTGAGAGAGAGGCCAGGAGAGATAGAGAGCCTGCAGACCAGGCATTCAAATAAGGAGTAATCCTGCATTGCAATGACAGAAGCAGGGATCCACTCTGGGAACATCGAGGCTACACCACCCTCCGAGGTGGTTGATTCTGTGTTTGGAGAGGATCTTGTAGCCATCAGGAAGGAGAATTTCAAAACTTGTGACAGAACTAGCATGAACCACGTCTCGGTGAGACCGAGTATATCCAAATCAAGCTGTTCCAGGAGACAACAGATGAGTGTTTGACAGCTAGGGGAGAGTTGAGAATAGCAATATGGAGCAGGTAGCCACATTTGAAGGACTTCCGTGTAGGGGTGCAGGCCAGAGGTACACCCTGCAGAAGTGTTGGTGGTGCCCTAGGATGGGCAGATGAGGAAAGAAGAGAAGGTAATGTAGTCAGAGAGGAAGAAGAGGGTGCCAGAGAAGTGGCGAAGGAAGAAGGCATCAGGGAGGCCAGAGAGGAGAAGGGGGTGCCAGAGAGGTGGCAGAGGAAGGAAGCAGCAGAGGAGCCAAAGAGGGGTAAGCATGAGAGGAAAGGAAGTTTATAAGGCACAGAAAGCATCTATCAAAAAGGAGATTGTCAGTCCTTGGATGGATCAAGGATATAGAAGGCATCCAGGGGGAGCGAACGCCTCTGCTAGTATTGTTGGGAATAGAGATGTGAAGTATTCTTGATGCAGTAGGTAAATAAACAATTTTTATTTACATATAAATATGACCCGGCGCCCCGCACTGCGACTACACCCATCCACTCCAAAACTCCTTCCAACTGTCAATTCGAATACTCCACTCTCACTCTGTCAACATGCTATCTCATGCGGAGGCGGGGAGCCAAGGCAACATGAGATAATAACACTAGAATACCACACCATATCCCCCGTTACCATGTTGAATATAAAAAGAATAATTACATTTTCAGAAAAACACATTTTTTAGTACATAACTACTTAACAATAAACAATTTTGAAAACCATTTTTGAATTGAAATACCATTACGTCAGAATTATATTTAACTCTGCATGACGTAATCGCTGGACCAAAATGGTAATCTCTTTTCTCTTGAATTACGCACAATCCTATGTTCAGAAACATCATTACCTTGTTGCCTGTTTGCTTCTCCAACTTGCCTCACTCTGTCACTATTCACATTCTCAATTCCATTTTGAATCTGATCATCTCCAAATAAATCAATTGTTCTTCTCTCATATCTAAATTGCCTATCTCTTTCATTCTTACCCTTCCACATCCATTTACTGACCCTATCCAAATTCCACACCGATCGACCAGTAACTTTAACCGCTCTCCTGAACACTTGTATCACCTTAACTGTACTGCTGTATTTAGAGTCACCCTTTCTCACATTACGTCCAAACTTTATTCGCACAAAATCTCCTGCTAAGATTCTCAACTTAGACTTTTCTGGAGACATATTACAAATATCTTGATGTTTGTCAGAACTTTGTTTCCCACCATGTAAACCTCTCCTGTGATTAACCCATTCCGGATTAAGTAATGTATTAGGAGCTCTTCCCCTCACTAATTCAAAAGGAGAGACATCCATTCCCCTCTTAACAGACATTCTAGTACTCCATATCCTCTTCTTGAGAACCTCATCCACAGACATATTATTACTCAAAGCCAATTCCACTGCCTGTACAATCACACCATTATACCTCTCCACTAACCCATTGGTTTGTGGATGATATAATGCTGAAATTCTCCATTCAATTCCCGATCTCTTAGCAAATTCTCTCATTTCTCTACTTCTGAATTGAACTCCATTGTCACTAATGATTATTTTTGGAAATCCTTCCCTTCTGCAAATCTGCATAATTAATTTTATAACCTCGTGACTATCAATTTTACTCACTGCTTTGACTTCAAGCCACCCTGAATAATAATCAACCAAAACTATTAGGAATTTATTTTCCCCAATCAACTTTACATATGACCCAACAATATCTATCCCTACCATCTCCCATGGTGCTTCACCTTTACAAATGTTAATTGGCTCTGACTTGACAATCCTGCAGCTCTTGTCACTGTTCTGGCATGGCCAGCAATTCCTGATGAATCTCTCGATCATCAGATCCATACCTGGCCACCAATATTTCAACCGCACATTATTCTTTGTGCCAGTGATGCCAGGATGGCCCTGGTGTGCCTTTTCAATGAGCTCACTAAATAAACTTCGTGGAGGAATCAATTTATCTCCCCTCACTAAAAATGCATCCTCCATAGACAATTCATCCTTTACCTCCCAAAATCTAAGACAACCTTCGCTAATTACTCTCTTCTCAGGCCGCCCTGATTCAGTGTATCTCCTTACTTCTTGCAACACATCATCCTTACCCAACTCCTCAATCCATGTATCCTTGGATGTAACCTCGAAAATAACAGCCACCATTTCTTCATCTACATCTACAACTGTCTCACTACTCTTCAACGGTAATCTAGATAAAAAATCAGCAACAACACTCCTTTTTCCCGGCACATATTTCACTGAAAAATTATAATCTTGCAATTTAAGACTAAGTCTTGCTAATCCCGGCGAAGCTTTGCACATTCCTTTCACCGTAAGAACTTCAATCAAAGGCTTATGGTCCGTCTGAATTACAAATTTGCTTCCCCACAGATATTTCCTAAAGTAATTCACCGCCCATGAACAAGCCAGCAACTCTTTTTCAATTACCCAATATATGCTCTCTGTTTCTGAAATAGCTCTTGAAGCATGACTGATTATCTTTTCATTAGCATCTTCATCTATCTGTGATAAAAACGCCCCTAAGCCACTCCCACTGGCATCCACCATGATCTTAGTCAACCTCCCAAACTCAAATCCTCCCAATTCCAAAGAGTTACACATTTCTCCCTTTATGCACTCCACCGCCTTATTACACTCATCACTCCATATAAACTTTGCATCATTTTTCAACAACCTTCTCAAAGGTTCTGTTACACTCACAAAATTTCTCACAAATCTGTTATAATATTCACATAACCCCAGAAACAATCTCAATTTATCTTTGTTATTTGTGTTAGGTGACTCCTTAATTGCTTCCATGGCATCTCTTTTAGGCTTGTATCCTTTACCATTCACTGTATGTCTTAGATATTCCACCTCTTCTACTCCAAACTTACACTTGCTTTTCTCAATTTTCAACCCAACTTCTTCCAATCTCTCCAACACTCCTTTCAATCTCCCATCATGTTCTTCAGATCCCTTGCCAAATACAATAATATCCCATTAATGGTGGCACACAGTGGGAGGCCCTCCTGGCTCCCTTCCACTCCTCTAATACCATGATTAATGTCTTCTTAAATGGCACCGTCTTGGTCCAAGGCCCTTATGCCAATCTCCTTTTTATTTTTTTATTTAATTTTATTAAGTTTTGACATGGCATACAAAAACAATATAACAGTGTCATGTGTCAGAACATTGTGTTAGAAAAGCATAGTAAACGACATTCTTAATTATTCCTGAGATACAGGACCATGCTCCAAAACAAGCTAGTCCCTCACCCTCCCTCCATACCCCCCCCAATACAGTGTTTGCTTAGGTAAATTGCACTTAAAATTTTGGATTGGCGGATGACTATAGAAAATATCTCGACCTACAAATTGTATAAAGAGTATGGTGACTTTCTCAAGCAACGTACTCCAAGATATGATCATGTTGTCTTATTCCCTTGCAATCACACTAAGAATACTTATATACGATACAGGTTGAACTTATTCTATACTAGGGAAAGAATTGCAAATTGGAAACATGAAGATGAGAGCAAATTAACTAAATGTCGCTTTCCGTCATGTAATGAGCCCATGGAATCTATGAAGCATTTGATTCTTGAATGCCCTCATTTTAAATTAATTAGAACGAATCGTTTGGAATTCCTTTGGGCTCGCATGATGCAAGGCACTCATAAACCGTTGGTCTTTGAGTTGGTTACCTTGTGCAACTACATAGAAAATGAACTGCTTAGTTTTAATAGTTAGATGTCTGCTTTTATTTGATATGATTCTTTTTATCTGAAAATGTAAATAGACGAAATTGAATAATTTCACTTACCTAAATTGATAAAAATGTAAATTGTGAATGCAAAATCTGTAAATTTTATATGTTTTTTTAAATTCTTTTGTAAAGGTTCTACTTTTTTGTAATTGAACCAAAAACAAATAAAAATAAAAAAAAGATATTCAGATCTCTAAGAAGGAGGAGGTGAGAGGAAGAGGCAAGGAGGGAGGAGGAGAGCTCAGGCCACTCATAGAGGAAGAAGGTGACCTGGCCAGGCGGCCTGTAGATAGTGGCCACAGTGAGAGAGAGGCCAGGAGAGATAGAGAGCCTGCAGACCAGGCATTCAAATAAGGAGTAATCCTGCATTGCAATGACAGAAGCAGGGATCCACTCTGGGAACATCGAGGCTACACCACCCTCCGAGGTGGTTGATTCTGTGTTTGGAGAGGATCTTGTAGCCATCAGGAAGGAGAATTTCAAAACTTGTGACAGAACTAGCATGAACCACGTCTCGGTGAGACCGAGTATATCCAAATCAAGCTGTTCCAGGAGACAACAGATGAGTGTTTGACAGCTAGGGGAGAGTTGAGAATAGCAATATGGAGCAGGTAGCCACATTTGAAGGACTTCCGTGTAGGGGTGCAGGCCAGAGGTACACCCTGCAGAAGTGTTGGTGGTGCCCTAGGATGGGCAGATGAGGAAGGAAGAGAAGGTAAGGTAGTCAGAGAGGAAGAAGAGGGTGCCAGAGAAGTGGCGAAGGAAGAAGGCATCAGGGAGGCCAGAGAGGAGAAGGGGGTGCCAGAGAGGTGGCAGAGGAAGGAAGCAGCAGAGGAGCCAAAGAGGGGTAAGCATGAGAGGAAAGGAAGTTTATAAGGCACAGAAAGCATCTATCAAAAAGGAGATTGTCAGTCCTTGGATGGATCAAGGATATAGAAGGGATCCAGGGGGAGCGAACACCTCTGCTAGTATTGTTTGGAATAGAGATGTGAAGTATTCTTGATGCAGTAGGTAAATAAACAATCTTTATTTACATATAAATATGACCCGGCGCCCCGCACTGCGACTACACCCATTCACTCCAAAACTCCTTCCAACTGTCAATTCGAATACTCCACTCTCACTCTCTCAACAGTCTATCTCACACGCAGGCGGGGAGCCAAGGCAACATGAGATAATAACACTAGAATACCACACCATCCCCCCTTTACAATTTTGAATAGTAAAAGAATAATTACATTTTCAGAAAAACACATTTTTTAGTACATAACTACTTAACAATAAACAATTTTGAAAACCATTTTTGAATTGAAATACCTTTACGTCAGAATTATATTTAACTCTGCATGACGTAATCGGTGGACCAAAATGGTAATCTCTTTTCTCTTGAATTACGCACAATCCTATGTTCAGAAACATCATTACCTTGTTGCCTGTTTGCTTCTCCAACTTGCCTCACTAGGTCACTATTCACATTCTCAATTCCATTTTGAATCTGATCATCTCCAAATAAATCAATTGTTCTTCTCTCATATCTAAATTGCCTATCTCTTTCATTCTTACCCTTCCACATCCATTTACTGACCCTATCCAAATTCCACATCGATCGACCAGTAACTTTAACCGCTCTCCTGAACACTTGTATCACCTTAACTGTACTGCTGTATTTAGAGTCACCCTTTCTCACATTACGTCCAAACTTTATTCGCACAAAATCTCCTGCTAAGATTCTCAACTTAGAGCCTCATTACGACCCAGGCGGTAAGTTACCGCCTGGGCCGTGACTTTACCACCATGGCGTAAACTACGTTTACGCCATGGTGGTTGGCGGACTTACCGCCCCATTCCGACCTAGGCGGGGCGGTAAGTCCCCAATCCCCATTTACCCTTCCCCATTCCCATTTTTGCCCCATAGGGCATAATGGGAGTGGGGAAGGCGTTAATTACGCCACCGTAAATTACGGTGGCATAATTAACTCCATGGTCCCTTAGCGCCATGGATTTTAACACCTGCTAAAAGCAGGTGTTAAAAGCACCATGGCGCTAGGGGACCTCGTAATTGGCGGTAAGGGGTCGGCGCAGCTAACGCTGGCGTTAACCCCTTACCGCCAGGGTCGTAATGAGGCCCTTAGACTTTTCTGGAGACATATTACACATATCTTGATGTTTGTCAGAACTTTGTTTCCCACCATGTAAACCTCTCCTGTGATTAACCCATTCCGGATTAAGTAATGTATTAGGAGCTCTTCCCCTCATTAATTCAAAAGGAGAGACATCCATTCCCCTCTTAACAGACATCCTAGTACTCCATATCCTCTTCTTGAGAACCTCATCCACAGACATATTATTACTCAAAGCCAACTGCACTGCCTGTACAATCACACGATTATACCTCTCCACTAACCCATTGGTTTGTGGATGATATAATGCTGAAATTCTCCATTCAATTCCCGATCTCTTAGCAAATTCTCTCATTTCTCTACTTCTGAATTGAACTCCATTGTCACTAATGATTATTTTTGGAAATCCTTCCCTTCTGCAAATCTGCATAATGAATTTTATAACCTCGTGACTATCAATTTTACTCACTGCTTTGACTTCAAGCCACCCTGAGTAATAATCAACCAAAACTATTAGGAATTTATTTTCCCCAATCAACTTTACATATGGCCCAACAATATCTATCCCTACCATCTCCCATGGTGCTTCACCTTTACAAATGTTAATTGGCTCTGACTTGACAATCCTGCAGCTCTTGTCACTGTTCTGGCATGGCCAGCAATTCCTAATGAATCTCTCAATCATCAGATCCATACCTGGCCACCAATATTTCAACCGCACATTATTCTTTGTGCCAGTGATGCCAGGATGGCCCTGGTGTGCCTTTTCAATGAGCTCACTAAATAATCTTCGTGGAGGAATCAATTTATCTCCCCTCACTAAAAATGCATCCTCCATAGACAATTCATCCTTTACCTCCCAAAATCTAAGACAACCTTTGCTAATTGCTCTCTTCTCAGGCCACCCTGATTCAGTGTATCTCCTTACTTCTTGCAACACATCATCCTTACCCAACTCCTCAATCCATGTATCCTTGGATGTAACCTCGAAAATAACAGCCACCATTTCTTCATCTACATCTACAACTGTCTCACTACTCTTCAATGGTAATCTAGATAAAAAATCAGCAACAACACTCCTTTTTCCCGGCACATATTTCACTGAAAAATTATAATCTTGCAATTTAAGACTAAGTCTTGCTAATCCCGGCGAAGCTTTGCACATTCCTTTCACCGTAAGAACTTCAATCAAAGGCTTATGGTCCGTCTGAATTACAAATTTGCTTCCCCACAGATATTTCCTTAAGTAATTCACCGCCCATGAACAAGCCAGCAACTCTTTTTCAATTACCGAATATCTGCTCTCTGTTTCTGAAATAGCTCTTGAAGCATGACTGATTATCTTTTCATTAGCATCTTCATCTATCTGTGATAAAAACGCCCCTAAGCCACTCCCACTGGCATCCACCGTGATCTTAGTAAACCTCCCAAACTCAAATCCTCCCAATTCCAAAGAGTTACACATTTCTCCCTTTATGCACTCCACCGCCTTATTACACTCATCACTCCATATAAACTTTGCATCCTTTTTCAACAACCTTCTCAAAGGTTCTGTTACACTCACAAAATTTCTCACAAATCTGTTATAATATTCACACTACTCCAGAAACGATCTCAATTTATCTTTGTTATTTGGGTTAGGTGACTCCTTAATTGCTTCCATGGCATCTCTTTTAGGCTTGTATCCTTTACCATTCACTGTATGTCGTAGATATTCCACCTCTTTTACTCCAAACTTACACTTGCTTTTCTCAATTTTCAACCCAAATTCTTCCAATCTCTCCAACACTCCTTTCAATCTCCCATCATGTTTTTCAGATCCCTTGCCAAATACAATAATATCATCCTGATATACAAGCGTTCCACTTAATCCCTTAAGAACATGCATCATAACCCTTTGAAATACTGCTGCCGCAGATGCTAAACCAAACGGCATACGTTTATATCTGTACAGCCCATGTGGCGTAATAAATGCCGTAATGTCTCTACAATCCTCTGTCAACAAAATCTGATGATAGGCGCTTGAAAGGTCCAACGTGGAAAACAAATCAGCATTACCAATACGATTTAACATTTCAGATATAATGGGAAGAGGGAACGTATCAGTTATGATGTTCTTATTGACGTCTCTTAGGTCTACACAAATTCTAGGTTTGCCATTTTTCTTCAAAGCAACGACAATGGGGCTCACCCACTCAGATGATTCAATTTTTTCTATAACTCCTTCAGATTCCAATAATGTTAGTTCTCGCTCAACCTTGTCAGCTATAGCAAATGGAACTGGTCTGGACTTTGTGTGTTTAACAGGCACTGCTCACTTCTTGCGACGAATCCTGTGTGCACATTTTTTTTAGAAAACCCAACTCTAATTGACCTTCACTTCTTTTCTTTGTAGCTTAATTTTCATGCGCTTGCCTACTGTTTACAACCAGAATTTGCTCTTCATCACATGGATCCAATCTGATTCTTAATCCAGCTTGATCTCTCCACCCTACTACATTCACGCCCTTTTCTGCAACATAAACCTTCACCTGGACGCGTCTGTCCTTAAATTGAATAATACAAGAAAACCATCCAATCATCTTCATCCTAGATCCTTCAAAACCACCAGGATTTCTTATGTCTGCTGCATTCATCTTACTCTTGAGACCCCGTGCTACTAAATTTGTCCATGTGCTTTTAGTGATAATTGTCCATGGCGAACAACTATCCACCTTCACTTTCAGTTTCCAATTATCAACAATCACTTCATAGCTCGGCCATTTAAAATCTCCATCTGGTGGCTCATGTATCAGGAACACCCTTTCTTCTTCGCAGGCGGGGAGCCAAGGCAACATGAGATAATAACACTAGAATACCACAAGATGATTGAAGATATGTATGTGAGGACGACGGGGCTGATTGCCCCCTTACTGTGCAAGCATGTATAGTTATTAAATGGAAGGCAGCTGTGACCCCGAGCAAGAAGGAGTGGGAGAATGTGGCTGTTAACATTTGTGTGATGGAAAGGATCACTGCGGGTTTACATTGGAGATCCGCATAGTACGAAACATTGTGGAAAGACTTCACTGATAAGTATGTTCCAGCCCTGTAGACAAAAGGTAGTGCAGAACTCGATAGCAAACCGTTGAGGCACAGCTAAATGGAGTTGTATGGACACTATGGGGCTGAAAAAGGAACATAACTGTCAAATATGAGATGGTATTCTTGAGAGAGACCCTGAATTTCACCTGACCGATTTACATTAACCTGAAGCGTGCCCACAGAGCTGAATATATGTAGTAATATGGGAAAGAAGATTTGAAGTGCAATTTATCTAAGCAAACACTGTATTGGGGGGGATATGGGGAGAGGGTGAGGGACTAGCTTGTTTTGGAACATGGTCCTGTATCTCGGGAATAATTAAGAATGTTATTTACTATGCTTTTCTAACACAATGTTCTGACACATGACACTGTTATATTTTTTTTGTATGCCATGTCAAAACTTAATAAAATTAAATAAAAAAATAAAAAGGAGATTGGCATAAGGACCTTGGACCAAGACGTTGCCATTTAAGAAGACATTAATGATGGTATTAGAGGAGTGGCCTCCCACTGTGTGCCACCATTAATGGGAGAGAAGGAAAATGGAGAGAGAACAGAGACCATATGGGGGTCCAAAGGCCTGGAGAGGGAATGACAAAGAGAATGTCGGTAAGGGTATGTCTGGAGGAAGCACTGGTCTAGGTATCAGCGATAGGGAGGCGCAGGTTGGAGACCAGGATGTCTCTTTTGAGCAATAAAAAACAATAATCAAACCGAAGAGAAACAACAAAAGGGCAGTACACTCGACAGGATGCAAAAGACAACAAGGAACCTGGAAGGGAAGAGTGCAGACAATACAATTGATGCTAAATAACCTTAGAGCACAACACAGTAACAAAAACCGCAGAGAAAACAAAAGGTCAGTACAATCCACAGGGCACAAGAAGCAACACAGAACCTAGAAGGGAAGGATTCAGGTAATACAATATGATGCCAAAGACCAAAGAGCACAAAACAGTGTCAAAACAGTAAACAATAGGTCAAAAGAGGGAAAGGTGCTAAAATGCGGGGGGAATGAAAGGAAATGCAGTCGGGGCAAACAGTTAAGGATGCAGGGAACAACGATGAAAGGGAGCGCAAGTGGCAAGAAACAACAAGGGGGCGCACGCAGCCTAAAATGTGATGGATCACATGCGGCCTAAGATATGATGGAGCGCATGCGGCCTAAGCTGTGATAGAGCCCATGCAGCCTAAGTTGCAAGGAGGCACACATAGACAGGGAGGGGAGAAGTGAGCGCAAGGGATGGAGGGCTGCGAGAACTGGTAGCAGGGTGAGCAACACAAATGCAAGAGGGAGAAGGGGCACAAGGTCAGGGAGATGCGTGGAGTGTAGTGAAGCTAACTCTCCCTGCACCATCTTACCCTGTGGTTGCAAACAGGAGGGTGAGGTCATCAACGTTCACAGTCTGTGCCGCTACCCCATCGTTGCCAAACACCTCTGTCGCCTATACATATAGCTCAACACCTCCTTTGTCATAATATATTACAGTCAGCTGAATGCCCGGTTATGGGACAAACATGTGCGGGCATGCCCGGGTATGATCGCCCATAGCCGTCAGCCTCATCATGGCCCATAACCATCGAACATAAAAACACAACCAAATATTATAAACAACAGATTTTTTTATTCACATTTATACATTTTTATTCAGATTTTATTGACATTAAAATACTAGAATCCTCCCAAAGCTTATAGCTTGCTCATTTGATATCAAACATTCTTGAAATTCTTCAAATATATAAACTGTATATTAAGTTCATATAAAATTATTGGAATTCAATAAAATTGCTATCAAAAACTTTTGGGGGCTTGTCCATTTGATATAAAATGTATACCTGCTTGCTAACACGTCTGGCGGAAACCCCCTACGTCGTCATCGGCGCATCACGATGCAAAACCCTAGATTCACTGTCTCCGTCTTCACAGCTCACTTCGCCCTCATCCCTCAAACAGTGAGCAGTGCACCGCATGCTCACAGCCACATTTGTTGTATACATTTTATATTCATTTTGAAAAAAGAAAAATCGTGCAACCAAATATCAAGCTTATCCCTGGAGACAGTACTTAAATTAAATGTCTAATTATTTGTTTAAATGTTGTCTGCATGAGTAATCCTCAAATCCATATGTGGCTGCTACACAGAAACTATTTTAAACTGAAATAATATGAGATATATATTTTTACTCCAATGCGACAACCTTATGAGTTAAATTGAGTTTGGTGAGTATTCAAGAGGTAATATAGTAAAAAACAAGTTAAAAAATATATAATAATCTTCACAATCCAATGCTGTTGTTCTATTAAGTTGTTTATTGCAAATTCCACATGTTATTTTTCACTCTCAATTTCCAATGTCTGTTTCGCACTCTCATTTCCAATGTCAATTTCACACTCTCTACATGTGTTTCCCCATCGCTCTTTGCAATGGTTCTTCAGGAGAGTAGATTCTAATCAGGTTACCTAAATAAATCCTTCAAGAAAAACTTTTTTTAAGGTACTTTCACTTGTTCCAAATTCGTACTGTGATTCAATCTTTATTTCTATTGACTGTTTAATTTTGTATAATAATTTATTTCGATCAGCTCACTGCTGCTGACTCCTTTCGAATTCTGGGTTTCCTTTGGATTTCTAATCAAAAACACGTCCTTCCTGGTCCTGGTTGCTCAACAGAGTGCTGCTGATTGCTTTCGCGAACAAGTGAAAGTACCTTAAAAAAAGTTTTTGAGAGTGAAAAATAACATGTGGAATTTGCAATAAACAACTTAAGAGAACAACAGCATTGGATTGTGAAGATTATTATATATTTTTTTAACTTGTTTTTTACTATATTACATCTTGAATACTCACCAAACTCAATTTAACTCATAAGGTTGTCGCATTGGAGTAAAAATATATATCTCATATTATTTCAGTTTAAAACATTTTATATTCATTTTATATCATTTTAATATAAAATGTATATTCACTTTATATATTTTAATATACAAATAAGAAACACTGTATATAAACATATACATTTCATATCAAAAATATATCATCTTTGATATCATTTTTACGTTTAATTTATATTAAGTTTATATCAAAGCCCTATCAACAGTGTCAAAATGTACCTGCCAAAATGTACCTGATGAAAAAGGGGCCTTGTGTACTACTAATGACACTGTTCAGAAAATACATTTTTCTGATGTCTTAACAGATTTTGCCAATAGAAAGGCTAGAAAAGTCAACTTTTAAATTAGTTGGCCTGTGATACCATGAAGACTAACATTTGTTGCTAATTTAGAGTGTTTTCATTTACATGACAGTTTTCCCCAACCGCATCAAATCTTTGGCAGTATCAGATTGTCTTTTCTTTTTGGTTTTGTAATTACATTTTATCCCGCGTTCTTGCAGAAAGCCTTGTGTGTGTTTTATTGTGTAGAACATGCAGTACAGAGGCAAAGCCAGACTGCAAAGGATCTTTTTGTCATTCATTGTTTGTTTTGCCCAGGTGTTTTTTTCTTTTTTGGAGGGGGTGGCAAATTTATTTTTGCCCAGTGTGCTGATGGTGCTAAGGCTTGCCCTGCGTATTACTGGGTTTGAGGCAGTGCCCTTCAGCTCCAACATTTTGCTTACAAACCCCCTTGAAATACAGGACGCCGTCCACAAAGCAGTGCTTTTTGTCTTGTAAGGGAGATATTGGTACTTCAAACATCACCGTTTGATCCCTGGCAAAACACTGGTGCTTTAAATAGTATCCTGGCTCTTAAGACCACGCCTGTGCATCCATTAATGCATCCCATTCGTCAAGCAGTACCCATCTACTTAACACACCTAATTTGCCATCCAGCAACACGTATCGGGCTTCAAACAGCACTCCGGTTGCCAGCAGCAGGAACTTCCAGCAACACAACCTCGGTTTCGAACAGCACCCTGGGAATCCAGTCATACAATGCACATGAAATAGCACCCTTATACTTAAGAATCTCAGCCACCCACCTGGATTTCCAACAGTACATTCTACTTCAAAGAGTACCAGTGTAATTCCAAAAAGCATCCTTGAGCATCCAGCAACACACTGTGATGCTAGAACCCATGCACTCCAGGTAGCTCTCCTTGACATCCAGCAACACACAGTGATGCTAGAACTCGTGCACTCCAGGCAACTCTCCTTGGCATCCAGACAACACACTTTGATGCTAGACCCCATGCACTCCATGCAACTCTCCTTGGCATCCAGCATGACATTGTGATGCTAGATCCCATGCACTCCAGGCAACTCTCCTTGGCATCCAGCATGACATTGTGATGCTAGATCCCATGCATTCCAGGCAACTCTCCTTGGCATCCAACAACACACGGTGATGCTAGAACCCATGCACTCCAGGCAACTCTCCTTGGCATCCAGCATGACATTGTGATGCTAGATCCCATGCACTCCAGGCAACTCTCCTTGGCATCCAACAACACACGGTGATGCTAGAACCCATGCACTCCAGGCAACTCTCCTTGGCATCCAGCATGACATTGTGATGCTAGAACCAATGCACTCAGGCAACTCTTCTTGGCATCCAACATGACACTGTTCTTCAAAGAGCACCCATGAACTGTAGACAGCAACCAGAAATACATTGGGCGTCAAACAACATGTTATCCCGTAGACTGCATGCATGGGCATCCATCGTCCACTGGGTTTGAAGCAGCACCCATGTACTCCAGACAACACCAATGGGCTTCCAGCAACACACCGTGGGATTCTGACAACACCCGTGCATTTCAGAGATTAACCCTTGCCTTATAGTAACACGTTTTGCTTCAATCAGTATTCCAGGCAGCACCACTGGGCTTCAGATCAACACACTCTACATCTAAAAGCACCCAGTACTCTAGACATGTCCTGTGCATCAATCAGCACATCCATGACTTCAAACAGCGTGGTGTTCCACATGCAGCACTCCTGGTCATCCATTTTCAAAAATCCCTCATGTATTTCAGACATCACCGCATAGGCATCCAGAAGTCATACTGCACTTCAGACAGCACCTCAGGGATCCAGGAACACACCCGTTGCCTTAAACAGCAGGGTGTAGTTTCAGTCGGCATACCCGAGGATCCAGAAATACTGCCTGTTATTTACAATTATAACTAGCACCCATGTTCCACAGGCAGCACCCTAATCATCAAATACATCTTCTCGTTTTATAAGGAGCACCCTTGGCAAACCTGTATTTTAGGCACCATTCCAGGAGCATCAAGTAGCACCCTGGTGAATCATGCCAAGGGCCGCAGCCTCACAGGGATCAACTGAGCCGCTTGTGAACCTGGGCATGCAACAGTGCCACCCGCCATCACTCCTTTATTTGAAGAAACACGCCCACCTGCCCAGGGCAAGAATGATAAACTCTTGTTGGGCACTTACAGCTTTAACACGTTTTACAGGGCGATGCTAGCAGATATTGCTTTAGGGGGACCAGCAACTTTAAAATGTATTTTACAGAGCAATGGAGACATATTACTTTGGGTACATTCAACATGGAGATGTGCTTTACAGAGTTATCGAGACAAGCTGGCATTTATTTTATTGAGAGAGGCCTTGTGATTTGTCTTTGGCACAGCCAGGTACAGTGCAGTCAGATAAATGCGTTCAGTTGTTTCTCTGTCTGCTTCTGAAGTCAGGATGTTTGGCATGTAGCCAGTATCAGTAGTTATTGCCTGCCTTCCGAGCATTCTGATTGGGTGAGAGGCGGTCAATAATTACCCCCATGTGCTGATTGTTATAAATTACTTATTGCTCTTTTGAACTATTTTGCACAGACAGTCCAGCTGATTACAGTTCTGAAATCAGGATCCATGGCCCTGTGCAGGGCCCAGCTAAACCTCCACCGCATGCATCCTTCTCTACAATATGTCTCTCATACCTGCACTCCCTTTGCCCCCATCCCCTTATCTCCCTCCACTACCTTTTCCTTCCAAGACTAATTTCTGGATGCCCAGGGTGGGGACACAATACGCCCACCTCCGAACAAGCCATGGCGCTCCGAGACCACCAAGGTGGTGATTTGGTGCAGGTATCTTGGCGCAGTATATAAGCTTCGTTGCATGGCATAACAAGGAACTAACGAAATTGTAACCATGGATTTTCAAACGTTCTCTCAAAACCGTACTATAAACATGAAAGTATACCGTGCATGCGTTCCACCATATTCCCATATAATGTATTTCAAAAGGTCCATATTTGCTGGAATTCGTGCTTCTTTTTTGTTTTGGGACGCTTTTGCGTTATTTGTTATCCCACTCGGGCCTTGATTGCTGCTCACTTTATGGGTTCGTCGCGAGTGCTGCTGGCAGCAAAGAAGATCCTTCCATGCCACTTCGTCTCCAGTCACCGAGGGGCTCCCCTCTGCTGCTCCCCGACTCTGCACGAACTAAGACGAACATGGGGACGAGGCAACTGGACACCGCTGCTGCTCCGTGCCCACAAACAACCGTCACATGGCAACCTGACACGTGACCCGGGTATAAATAGCCACATAATCATGAGCCACCCGGACCCATGGATTACCAAGCAGAGAAGTAGTCCCTTTTCATATTGCACAGGAGAGTGCATGTCCTCGCTCACGTGCACGCAGGGATGATGCACGCTCACAGCCATTCAACAAAAGCCCATAAACAACAGGGCGTAAACTGCGTTTGGAATGCTGGCGGAATTCAGTCATGACGCTACACAGCCAAGCCTTTAAGGGAGCATTGGACGAAAAGAGCAGAGCTCAAGACAAGGAAATAAGAGGTTTTAATAGGAAAGATACTCCAGCATATTATTGTTGTGTAACCTAAATAGGTGCCATACAAATTAGAAAAACACGGGCATTGCCGACAGTTTTGTCTTTTGTATAGGCACTGAATAGACATTTGCAAAAGATCTGCCATTACATGTCTCTGTACACACACTTGCCAGCTGTTTGCAACATGTGGTCAGGCAGTACCACCCTCTGCCATGGTTTGCCATGATATGCTCAGGTGCTCGCATCATATGGGGCGTCACAGAGTTGTTTTGAGATTTTTCTCGGTAAGCAGAATTCTGGTGCCTGCGTTGCTAATCAGATGTATTAACATTGTTTGTCGACCAACTTAATGAATTGCACATAAAAGTGAGTCTGCATGGTATGCATGGTATGCATGTCTGCTGCCGTCTGCCCATGGTATTAATTAGGTGCCTATATATGCCCACGTGACTATGTTAGGTACATCTATATAATCATTGTTTCTACATGGTAATTATATCGTTTTGTGTTCCACTTAAAAAAAAAAAAATAATGGCGCAGGACAAAATCGTGGAAAAATTCATCTAATGGAACCTCAAATATTTATCATCATCACACTTTTATTTTGATAAAGCCTTTGTAATGGTACATAGGTCTCCCACTTTACGATGTTAAATACTTTAAATTCATGTAGAGTTAATGTGTTTAACTATGCACTTCCTTCTTATATCAATTCTACTAGTTCTGTGAGAGTTTGATGGAAAGAGTAAGTTAGATGGTCTAAGATATTATTTCATTATTTGTGTGAACCATTGCTTGCATGTCCAATATGGTATGCAGATGTATTTATTGTGTAACAAACACACATCAAACGATAACACTGTTGTTAAAAATAAATATGATTCATTGCTTTGAATTCATAAAAATATGTCCATTCTTCCATAGAGCTCACCATTGTTGATCCGTTTTTTAAAACACTGGTGGTAAAATCCTTAACACAGAATTGAAATTTCAGGAATGTAAATTTCAGGAATGCAAATTTCAGGAATGTAAATGATTTACTTATAACAGCCCCTCGACCATTGTGTGTGTCTTTTTTCTGCAAACATGTCCTAAATAAGGCACTTGCATTTCTGAAAATGATGTTGCCATTCTGTCTCATAGGATGCACAAGGAATGGGGTAACATCACTGCAAACATCTGATGTCAACATAATTCCTCATTTGTAGCAATATGAATGCTTTCATAACACCATTGTAACATTCTGCTTGTCTCTCAAGGTTTAAATGATAAGAACGCGTCTATTAATTGCAAATAACTTCAAATCATTCATAATTTACAACAATGTCAAGGCTTTCATAGAATGCCTGTACCAAACTATGGGCCCAATTAATGGAATTCAGCACAGAAGTAGTGCAAGCGCCGCATGCCGAGAAGGAGAGTGTGCCACGAGTGCGCCAGCCGTGGCGCAAACTGGCAATTGCGCGGCATGCGTATTCATGGATTTTCCGTGGCATCAGTAGCCGTGGCGCAATGAACCTGAAGCGGCACCAGTAATGCCCCCAACATAGCCCCCTGTGCGCAGGAAAAAGCCAGTGAACTGCCTAATATGGTGCAAGGCCCTGTGTCACCCGTGGGCCAGCACACATCCCCCCATCGTAATTGCGTGAAAAATCAGCACGTACCCCAGTCGCACCAGCCAAATTGAGTGGAAAGGCCTGTGCGTATCCCTTCCGCACCCCAGCATAATGGTGTACCCTGGTCGCACCAGCCAAATCACGTGAAAAGGGCCAATGAGAACCCCGACCGTACCCCAGCGAATTTGCGTACCCCAGTCGCACCAGCCAAATCGCCTGGAAAGGCCAGCGCATACCCCAGTCGCACCAGCCAAATCATGTGTAAAGGCCCGTGTGTATCCCATCCCCACCCCAGTGAATTTGCATACCCCGGTCGCACCAGCCGAATCGCGGGTAAAGGCCCACGCATACCCCGGTCGCACCAGCCAAATCGCATGGAAAGGCCTACGCATACCCCTTCCGCACCCCAGCGTATTTGCATACCCTGGTCGCACCAGCCAAATCGCGTGTAAAGGCCAGCGCGTAACCCTTCTGCACCTGCCAAATCGCGTATAAAGGCCCGCGCGTACCCCGGTCACACCAGCCAAATCGTGTGGAATGGGCCATGCGTACCCCTTCCGCACTCCAGCATAATCGCGTACCCCGTTCCTACCAGACAAATCGCATGGAAAGGGCCGCGTGTACCCCGCCCGCACACCAGCAAATTCGTGTACCATGGTTGCACCAGCCAAATTGTGTGGAAAGGCCCGCGTGTACCCCGGGCGTACTAGCCAAATCAAGTGGAAAGGCCAGCGCATGCTGCCATCAGCCGCGAACACACCACACATGCAGACTACACCAGATGGCCCCCCATCACCCGTGACCATACCCCGCAGGCAGCCCACACCACATGGCCCCACCATCATCCGTGACCATACCCGCAGGCAGCCCACACAACATGGGATCACCCATGACCATACCCCGCAGGCAGCCAACATCACATGGAACCCCCATCACCCGTGATCATACCCGCAGGCAGCCCAAATCACATGGCCCCACCATCACCCGTGACTATACCCCGTCGGGAGGCTTTGTCTCATGGGACACCCCTAGCCCCTGTCACAGCAACCTGCAGGCAGGTCCTGCCTCATGTCACCCCCCACACCTGTGACGGCAACCTGCCGCAGGCCCTGCCTCATGCCCCCCCCACACCTGAGATGGCAACCTGCAGGCAGGCCCCGCCTCATGGAACACCCCAAACCCATCATAGCAACCTGCAGGCAGGCCCAGCCCATGCCCCCCACACCTGTGACAGCAGCCTGCAGGCAGGCCCCGCCTCATGTCACCCCCACACCTGTGACAGAAAACTGCAGGCAGGCCCCGACTAATGCCCCCCCCCACACCTGTGACGGCAACCTGCAGGCAGGCCCCGCCTCATGTCCCTCCCACACCTGTGACGGCAACCTGCAGGCAGACCCCAAACACCAACACACTGTGGACCGATAGACATAAATGCAGCAGATGTGAAATGAAATGCCACCACACGCTACACACTCCAAGTGCACATCAACACCCATCCATTGTTCATGCACACCACAACATGCCACATGCCATTGGAAGTCAAACATAACACATGCATGCATGTGTGCACACACATGAACAACATAGGCCAGCATCATGGACATAGAACAGAATAAGCAAGAGTGAAACTTGGGCTAAACCATCCAGACCAGACACCACTTTGATTTACCATGAAAAAAATATATATTAAAAACAGTATTTAAGTCATACTCATATGAAAAATGAAATGAAAGCACCATGACATGAGTCAATAAATAAGAGTGTCAAAAAGCAAAAACATTGGATGTGAACAAACTGAAAATGAAATCAAAGATGTGGTCCATGTCCATGAATGCAGGTCCAAATGAAAACACAAATGAAAAGAAAACCATTACTTCATGGTGAACATAAAATACTGTGAAAAAGAGAACTATATACAAACAACCAGGTTCCATTGTCCCAAACCATGTGCAAAAATCCAGATGTATAAAATCAAAGAAGAACTATGTAAAAAAAGTGGAGCAAAGTCCAATAACTCCAAATCAAAAAATAAATAAATGAAACCTACACCTAAAGAACTATATACAATGGCAGCGGGCTAGTCCTTCGACTCACCATGTCCCCTCAAAGTCTCCTGTAACACAATGGGTGTTTTCTCTTTTTTTGGACCTATAGAAGGTCAACCTTACATTCCTACCGTGTATTCAAAATACATGTTAACACTCTATCACAGACTATGGAGAAGTTATTCTAATGAACCTATTACATGTGTATACTCAGTACATCATATACTTTTAAAAACACTTACTAGGGGGCCATCCCTCAGAAAGGCCATGGCACCACTAATACAGAGGAAAGAATGGCGGTGACTAATTCCAATTCTTACAGAGAAAACAAAACAAAATTGTTAAAAATCAGATTTAGGCCCTCATTAGGACCCTGGCGGTAAGGGGTTTACGCCAGCGTTAGCTGCGCCGACCCCTTACCGCCAACTACGAGTTCCCAAAGCACCATGGTCACTTTTACGCCCGCTTTTTGCGGGCGTAAAAATCCATGGCGCTATGGGACCTTGGTGTTAATTAACGCCTTCCCCACTCCCATTGAGCCCTATGGGGCCGAAATGGGAATGGGGAAGGGTAAATGGGTCAATGGGGACTTACCGCCCCGCCAACCTCGGAATGGGGCGGTAAGTCCGCCATCCGCCATGGCGTAAACGGACTTTACGCCATGGCGGAAAAGTCCGTCGATGGCGGAAAAAATCCGCCAGGGTCGTAATGAGGGCCTTAGTGTTTTAATAACAGCTAGAAACAACAGCTAGAAAAAATGGGACATTTTACATTAGGCAATGCCCAGTTCTAGATTTTTTTAGTGCTTTCTATGCATAACGTTGTGTTCTGTTATATTTAATTAAAAAACGTTGTGCTAGCTACTAGAAAAATCTAACACCTATTACTGATATAACACACTCATAAGGATCCTTAACAATAAGGTCCTTATTTACATATAAACTTCATAAAACAGACCTAATACGCAACTCAGGTCTCATTAAATTCTTTGGACTATGTCAGATTGCTTTATTACATAGGTCATAAAAAAGCATGAGACCAGCTCATACTATAACGGGGTCGACCGGTTTCATAACCACACTTGTTTAGGTCATCTTCTTCAGGATGTTGATTTGAAGGGGGGGTTGACTCCTGTAACGCTCACCTGGCTCCCACGGAGGCGCTGGTCTGGTCTGGGTTGCTGTGGCCTCTTCAAGCGTGATGCGCAGAATTCGGACCACCGATTGAACTGGACCTCCCAAATCTTGCTTGTCTGGCCCGTAGGAATATCCTTCTGCAGATGAGAAAGGGAATTAACTGTCTGCTGAATAATGTGCTTGCTCCCCCCTTTCCCCCTTCGTTCTCCTCTGACTTCCTCCAAAACCCCCAGTTTAAGCTCACCTTATGGTTTGGAAGGATGAACTCTCCATCCTGCTTCTGGTGCAGGGGCGCGCGTTCGTCCAGTTACTTCACTGGTTTTAGAATGGCGTTGGCAAATCCACTTGACTTTACTGAGCGATACGCCGTAAGTATGAAGATGCAAAAGTTCAAGTGTGAGCCTCCTTTTATGTTGTCTTTTTCTGTCCTTTATTTCAGATGCGGAACAAAGGCGATGCGTTGAGGGGTTAAATTGACGGGGTAAATCAGGTGAGTCAATGATGAGGGCGACCCCTCTAAATGTCTTTATAATTCCCCAGTAATGTCTTTTGTCCTTTCCCCATAGGGGCCGCGGTGCGGTACCTGCAGAGATGTGGCGCCGACCCGAGATGTGGAATGGTTCACCAAGAATAGCCGGTAAGTAATATGGCTGAAAATCCGGCTTTCCTCTTGTGTTCCCTTGCTCACCTTTTGTCTCTTCTTCTCTCCCTTAGGTGCGGTGCAGGGATGTGGCGACCGGCACTGAGAGCCGCGATGGAGCCGGGTGGCGTCTCGGGAACAGGTGAGTGAAGCGCGGCGCTGCAGCGAGCAACGCGGTGCTTTTAAATGGAAGTCTTCCTTCAGGAATGCTGGCGTGAAGATTCCGGATGCAGGTAAGAAGGTTGAAATAGTTCTTGGTTTTCACCTTTCTCTTCTCTTATTCCCTTACAGGTGTTCCAGGTTCGAGGCGGGTGTGACTGGAGTCCAGGTGCAGGAGCAGACACGGTGAGCATTCAGCTGCTGGGATGCAGAACAACGCGAAGCACGTGTGGCTGTCCGGGTGTGGCTTAAATAGCCTTGGAAGAAGTTCCAGGTGAGTATTCTTCCACAGCCCCACCCAAGTAACAAAATAGTTCCTTCAGAAAAATAGTCCCTCCTAAGCCTCATTTGGCTTGGTTCTTCATGCAGCATGATCTGCATCAGGTGAGTGTGCAGCATGGTCTGCTTCAGGTAAGTGCACCAAACACTTCCCTTTATGAGCCTGGCGCCTATGGCGCCAGGAATGATGTCCAACATGAGCCTGGCGCCAACGGCGCCAGGACAGAGTCCAAAGAGCCCCTATAAAGGGCCGCTGGGCTTTTACCCGGGGGAGTGATGCCTGCTCCCGGGGGTGCTGGGCCTGGCCTGGTGCTCCGGGGGTAGGCATCATGACAGCACTCCCCCCCCAAGGCCCTCCCAAGGCCTTTTCCCCAGGAGGTTTCGGTTTGTTCGGGAAATTCCGATGGAACCTTTTTACTAGTCGAGGTGCATGTACGTGGTCGCTGGGTTCCCAAGATCTTTCCTGAGGCCCGTACCCCTTCCAATCAATTAGATAGAAAAGTTTTGATTTTGAGATTTTAGAGTCCAAAATGTTCTTCACCTCGAATTCAGGCTCCCCATCTATCTGGATTGGTTCTGGTGGCTTTATTAATCTGGTTCCTGGTTGCACTGGTTTCAAAAGCGACACATGAAAGACGGGATGAATCCACATGTTAGCTGGTAGATCTAGCTTGACTGCCACTGGGTTAATTATAGCTTTGAACGAGTAAGGGCCGAAATACCTTGGATTAAAAGTCCGAGGTCCCTTGAGTGATAAGTGTTTGGTAGCCAACCATACTTGATCCCCTATTTGGTATGGAGGCGCCTCCTAGCGATGCAGATCCGCATTCTTTTTGTATTTCTCTTTCGCATGTTGTAAGTGAGCAGTAGCATCCTTGAAGGCTTGAGTATTCGTAGAATGCAAATGGTCGACTGCGGGCATTTCGAGGCTCAAAGGTGAGTCCAGGTCTGAAGTACGAGGGTGATGTCCATATAGGGTATAAAAGGGGCTCTGACCAGTTCCAGAGTGTATCGAGTTATTGTATGCATATTCAGCCACCCATAAAATGTCCTTCCAATTACCCTCCGATTGGTGCAACATACATCGTAGATATTGTTCAAGGGTCTGGTTCGTTCTCTCCGTCTGACCATCGGTCTGTGGTTGGTGACTGGTTAAGAGTCTTACGTCGATTTGTGCCAGTTGACAACACTTTTTCCAAAAACGAGAAATGAACTGGCTTCCCCGATTGGAGATTGGTATGGACGGGAATCCATGCAGGCGGATGACATTTTCGAGGAATTCCTTGGCAAGAACAAAAGCTGAAGGTAATCCTTTCACCGGAATAAAATGGGCCATCTTGGAAAATAAATCCACCACAACCAGAATAGTATCGTATCCATTACAAGAGGGCAGGTCCGTGATAAAATCTAGTGACAAGGTGTGCCAAGGTGCTGGTGGAATGTCTAAGGGTTGAAGAAGACCGGCGGATTTTGTTTTTTGACCTTTGTTTTGGGCGCAAACTCCACAGGACATCACGAAAAATTTAATATCCTTTCGCCAGGACGGCCACCAGAATTGTCGTTTAATTTTTTCCTCTGTTTTGGCAATGCCAGGATGTCCTTCCATCAGAGTATCGTGATGACGGGAAATAACCAGTTCTTGCAATTCCTTTTCTGGCAAAAATAAACGTCCTTGGAAGTAAGGTAAGCCATCGTTGATTGAAAAGGCAGACCCCCTTTTGATCCAATCCTGCAAGGCTGAAGAGTCCAGGAATAGTTTCACCCGTGCTTGAATGTCTTCAAGGGTTTGTAAAGTGGTTATCCCCAAGATTCTTTGTTCGGGAATTCTCGGCACAGGTTCTGAGTTTGTGTCCATTTCTCCCATTCCAATTCGTGATAGCGCGTCCGCTTTGCCATTCTTACAGCCAGGACGGTAGGTGATTACAAAATCGAACTCAGCAAAGAATAAAGCCCATCGGAGCTGTCGTGAAGACTGAGCCTTGGCAGTTTTTAAATATTGTAAATTTCGGTGATCAGTGATCACTTTGATGGTATGCCTGGCGCCAAGAAGATAATGCCGCCAAGCCTTAATGGCGGACTTAATGGCTAATAATTCCTTATCGGTGATTGCATAATTTATCTCCGGCGGCGAGAACTTTCTGGACCAAAATGCTACGGGGTGCAGTTGGTTGGTTTCGGGGTCTCTCTGAGACAGGACAGCTCCCATGGCTAAGCTGGATGCATCGGTTTCGACTATATATGGGAGATCAGGACGTGGATGTTTCAAAATAGGTGCGGACGTAAATTTAGCTTTTAATTCCTGAAAGGCCTGTTCAGCTTCCTCGGTCCATTCAAAACATTTATTCTTCCGCAAGAGTGCAGTGATGGGTTGCACCACCCGTGAAAATTCTGGGATAAACCTGCGATAAAAATTGGCAAAACCAAGCATGCTTTGGACACCTTTCACCGAACTAGGTGATGGCCATTTGAGGATGGCATCCACTTTCCGTGAGTCCATTCGAACCCCTTTAGGTGTCAGGATAAATCCAAGAAATTCAACCTCGGTGGTATGGAAAACGCATTTTTCCAGCTTTGCAAACAGTTTGTGCTGGCGCAATTTCTCAAGGACGGCCCTGACATGTTTTCTGTGATCAGATTCCGAAGAGGAGTACACCAGAATGTCATCGATATACACGACAACACAGACGTCGATGAGTTCCCGAAGGACATCGTTCATGAAGAATTGGAAGGCAGCAGGCGCGTTGCACAACCCGAAAGGCTTCACCTGGTATTCGAATAGTCCATATTTTGTACGGAAGGCCGTTTTCCATTCGTCGCCTTCTTTAACTCGTACCAGATGATAAGCCCCCCGGAGATCTAACTTGGTGTATATGCAAGCGTCCTTCAACTGGTCAAGGAGTTCAGGGATCAAAGGCAGAGGGTAACGATTTTTAACAGTTATCTGGTTCAATGCGCGGTAATCGATACAAGTTCTAAGGTCGCCTTCTTTTTTGGCACGAAGAACAAAGCCGAGGATGCCGGAGATTTTGACGGGCGAATTAAACCATTGGCTAGGTATTGATCTAAATATTGTCTCAAATGCAGATTCTCCAGCTCAGTAAGGGCATAAATCCTGCTACAAGGGGTTGTGCACCGGGCACCAGATAGATTTGGCAATCGTACGATCTGTGAGGAGGTAACGTGTTGGCCTGTTCCTTTTGGAAGACGTCCTGGAAGTCTTGGTATTCCGGAGGTTGTTGCATGGAGACAGAGGTTACTGATGCTAGACTGACCTTCAGATTTTCTAGGTAGCAGGTTCGTGCACACTCCGGAAAGGTTATTCTCTTTGCTCGCCAATCAATTCGAGGATTATGTGTCTCTAACCAAGGGATTCCGAGTATAACCTGAAACTGTGGAGCCTTGATTACATCAAACACAACTGCCTCCCGATGGCCGTCCGGACCTACAAGTGTTACCTCAGCTGTGGAATGTGTTACCGGTCTCGAGGCAATTTCGGTTCCATCGACTGTGGTGATGACATCTTTGCTGGTTTTAGGACGCAGGGGGAGGTTATTCCTGGAGACCAAATCACGATCCACGTAGTTTCCTATAGCCCCACTATCGATGTATGCCTTTATTGCATGCAACCGCTTAGGCTGTTCGGGATCTACGAGGACCATTGGCACAGTGAAATGCGAGGTCTGAGAGTTCGTTTTCAAGCTCGGCAAGCGGACCCCTCCGCTTATCGGGCGGGGTCGTTTCCCGATACAGAGGTTTCATGGATTTTTTTCAGCGGCTCCTACCACCTTCCTGGGCGGCCTTGCCAGGCAATCTCGTAGAAAGTGTCCAGAGGATCCACAATAAAGACATAAGTGCATCTGCCATCTTCTTTCACGTTCCTTTTGCGTTAAAGGTCCTTTAACTCCTCCGATTTGCATTGGCTCTGAGGCTTCAGCCCCCTTGAGGTTAGCGTGGGTCTTGACTAACACCCGGGTCTCAAACTTGGACCGATCTGCTTTTCTGTTTTGCAGTCTGTGATCCAATTGGACCACTAAGTCTATATATTCAGAGCACTCTTGGGGCGGATTTACAACTTGGGCCAGGACATCTTTAAGTTCTCCGCGTAGACCTCGATAAAATAACGTGATTCTTTTATCCTCTGGCCACCCAGTTTCCACAATTAGTCTATTAAAGGTTGCAATGTAGGAAAGGAGGTCTTGATTGCCCTGTCGCAGAGATAGAAGTTCGTCATCTAGAGCCTGTCCCTGGGAGTTACGAGCAAATAACCTTTCCATGCTTGCTTGAAATCTTTGAAAATCACGAAGAATCGGGTCATCTTGAGTTACCAGTGGAACTGACCAATCGGCAGCACTGCCGCTGAGATATGACAATACAAAGGCTACCTTGGTCTGGTCATTTGGGAAGGCCCCAGGTCTGCACAGGAAATGCAAACGACACTGATTCATGAATACGGCGAATCGTTTGGGGTCCCCAGCAAAGCGTTCGGGTGGGGCCAGCGGCATGTTTCCAAGTAGATTAATCTGCACCGGGTTACTGGAAAGCACAGGAGCGGGGTTCCCTCCGGAACCGGGTAAAGGAGTTTGTCCAGCTTGACCTTGCAAAAGCTGTCTAGCCAGGTCATCAGCTCTTTCCTTTGTTACAATCACTTCGGACCACCGATTGAACTGGACCCCCCAAATCTTGCTTGTCTGGCCCGTAGGAATATCCTTCTGCAGATGAGAAAGGGGATTAACTGTCTGCTGAATAATGTGCTTGCTCCCCCCTTTCCCCCTTCGTTCTCCTCTGACTTCCTCCAAAACCCCCGGTTTAAGCTCACCTTATGGTTTGGAAGGATGAACACTCCATCCTGCTTATGGTGCAGGGGCGCGCGTTCGTCCAGTTACTTCACTGGTTTTAGAATGGCGTTGGCAAATCCACTTGACTTTACTGAGCGATACGCCGTAAGTATGAAGATGCAAAAGTTCAAGTGTGAGCCTCCTTTTATATGTCTTTTTCTGTCCTTTATTTCAGATGCAGAAGAAAGGCGATGCGTTGAGGGGTTAAATTGCCGGGGTAAATCAGGTGAGTCAATGATGAGGGCGACCCCTCTAAATGTCTTTATAATTCCCCAGTAATGTCTTTTGTCCTTTCCCCATAGGGGCCGGGGTGCGGTACCTGCCAGAGGCTTATCTTTTGTCATAACATTCTCTTGAGGAGGGAACAAAATTGGATTTTTAGACTAAACACGCATAAAAGTGGTCTGAATGAACAAATCCAATGGAATGAGCTGGCAGTTCTCCCACGTTGATCCATCAATAGTGTCACTATAATTCCTGTGGATATTCATAAGTCTTTGACCCTTTGATATAGTAGTCGCCACAGTTCTCAGATGAGAGGGACCCACAACGATAGTAACTGATCCCCTGGGTTGCCATATGTGCACAATTGGTGAACATAATGTATTTCTTGTTAAAACCCTGTAAAATGCATTTATGGGTAAGTGTATCCTCTTTGGACATTGAGATGGTATGGTATCATCTGAGAAGTGAACTTTCTAAGAAATAGGGTCGGTGGACTCATTCCCTTCCCCCCCCTTTTTTTCCCCCATTCCTAACTTTCTGTGTGGGATCTGTTTTGTGACTGCCTGCTATGCATTATTAATACCTTTGTTAACAAAGCATTATCAATGACATTCATAACACAATGTATAATCAGTGTCATTGTAAAATGTCCAATGATGAGAGACTGTCAATCTGTACAGAAGCATTTATCACTTCACTCTCCATCTGTTTAGATACACCAGAACATTGGGGCATGTGCCTGTTAGGGCCGCTAGACATGCCCATGAATTCTGAGCTCATCTTTTGAGACTTTACCATTTGCTAACAAACAAGAAAAAAGAGTAGGAAAGATAGTAAGTTTTTCAAATATTTTCTATTCTTTTGCGCAAAGTAGGCGCACCAGTGCGATATAAAAAAGGGTTCCACTAAGCTCCGAATTGGAATTAGTCACCGCCATTCTTTCATTTGTAATAGTGGTGCCATACCCTTTCTGAGGGATGGCCCCCTAGTAAGTGTTGTTAAAAGTATATGATGTACTGAGTATACACATGTAATAGGTTCCCTCAAAGTCTCCACCAGGGCATCATCGAATACTGCGTCCACTTCCCCTAGGCGGTCCTCAGCTCTCCCCTCCAGGGCTGGTAAATGAAAGGGGCAGCCCTATAATCTGGCAAGGCCCTAAGAAGGGCATCAATAACTAGTAGACAAGTGCGGTCTGACCTTCCCAAGCAGATTTGTTGACTCACTTCTAATTACAGTGTGGTTGCATCAACTGTGGGGGAGGCTCTTATCAATTTAGCCTTCAGGACCAACAAATGTTGAACCCACAAACAGCTCTGGATATTCAAAAATCTATAACCCTGGCTGACCTGATTGGAGTCGAAAGCACCAATAAGGGGAAAAGCAACAACTCTGATGGGCCACTGTTTGGCTTAGTAGCCTCTATTTAATCAAACAACCTTTTTTGGATGTAAACTTTTTTTTCTAAGTAAATGGCATTTGTGCATACAAATTCATACGATCATAAGTGAAACAAAAAACCTGGCAAAAAATAATGCCCCAGACACAAATGTGGATTGCAGTTGTGAACAAAATGTGCTACAAATATGCAAAAACAACAGGTTTTAAGGCAAGCAACATTTTTCTTGTAAACATGCTCAGCAAAGAAACATAGTTTTGCCTATATGATGTAAAGTACATAGAAACAAGTGAATTGACCACCCACAAAGTTCCATCCTGCCAGCGTCAGGTTAGAACGTTTTTTTTTTCTTCAATTCTCTCGCCTGGAAGATTGCTTTCTTATGGCTCTAAATTAGTTCAAAAGAAATTATTTTCCTGGTAGGATAGGGGACCAGTCTACGGTTACTGTGGGTGTGTAGAAACCAACCCTGGGCTTCCAGGGACTCCTACATGCTACTCAGAAATTCCCTGCAAGTCTCCTCGAGGACCTCTGCCCGCCTCTCTGCCCACCGCATTGTATTCTCCACCCTGTCAATGGTGAATCTAGCCTCCTGTGCCCGCTGCCTCTCTGCTCCGATTTGCTGGCCAAAACGCTCCAACATGGAAGACATCCTTGTTGTAAGGACCACGTTTTGCTCCTGCCCAATGGCAGATACCCGCCTCTCTTCCATTGGAAGCCCCGAGTCCTGTCGCCTACTACACTGAGCCTGCTGCTGCCGAGTAGCCCGGTGCATGCGCCTCAAGGACAGACTCCGGGATGATGACAACACCCGGGGCTGTCGTGCACGTGCCCTGCTGCTTGGTGCCTGCTCTTCCTCCATTGCCACATGTCCTGTTGCCGGATGGATCTCCGTGGTGACCACCTCTGCTTATCCTCATTCGACTCCTGACTCTGGCAGGAATGTAATCTCCACCAGACTGGCCGCCGGGGTTTGGACAGGTGCACAGGGGGCCCTGGTGGTATCTGGGCCGGAAGACGGCAGGGAGGATGACTGGGGCACAGAGGAGGCAGACGAGGAGGGGGTCCCAGCAGTGTCCAGCACCCTTACCCAATTCATGACCAGGAACTGAGCTACCCAGTTAATGAGGCGACAGACCTCATTGTGATGATGTGCAAGCCCCCAATCGGAAGCCTGCACATCATCACCAATGTTGTCTGTACGCCTCTTGATACCGGCTAGCAATGGTTCCACCCTGTCACGAATTGCTTCATCCGGAGGTATTGCTGTATCCGTTTACGTGGATACATCTGCCACCTGAGGATGGGTCTGGCGCATACAGGTGCAGTCGCAGTCCCAGGGACAGGATTAGGCACAGGCACCTCCATGGCTATCTGCACTGCCTCCAGCCCCAGATCCTGGACTGTACCAGTCACACCTACGACATCACCCCAGCCGGGCCCCATAGGCTGGGCTGATGTGGCCTCCTCCTCCTCTCCCTCGACTGCCAACCTGATGCCTCCCCACTGTCTTCCGCAGCGTCTTGCCCCTGTGCGGGCTCACCTGTCCCTCCCACTGCTGAGGAGTCCTCCACCACCTTCGCCCTATTGGACCTACCTTCAGCATCTGTGGCCGTTGACTCTGACGTGGCACCAGTCTCCTCACTCCTGGAAGATGGCAGTACCTGGGAGGATGACTGGGTCTTGCACCTACGCCTGGTGGATGCATCCCTGCTTCTGTGCTCCACAGTGCCTTCTCTGCCCTCTTCTTCCATCGTGGCTGTGGATAGGGAAATATAGTACACAAACATCAGGGTACTGAACACATTCATTATTATTTTATTATTATGTGTGTTTGTCACAATGCTAATGTACATCAGTGGCACTGTCAGTGGTCACAACCATAATCACTGTCCACTACACACAGGGAAGTGCTATTCACACACATTCACAATCATATCTGTCATTCACAACAGACATTCACATCCCTGTACAAGGCACTGGCAGCACCTCTAAATTGTGCTTCCAGCTCACACACATCATGGGTCATATACATCTCATTCACACACATCACCTGACAGTCAGCAAGCAGGCCATGGAGCTATCATGTCAGAGTGCACTCGAGGTCAAATTGGCAGCGTGAGGCAATCACACAATCAAAAACTCTAGTAACATACATCCCAGAGTGTTGCCCAGTCACACACTCACTACTCAGACACATGCACATGTACACAATGCATGTTCATGATGTTGACATACAAACATGTACACGTCGTTACATGCCGGTGCGCATCACGCATTGCAACACAGACACCAGACACCATTGATGTGGCACATGCTTGAATGGACTCACATGCAGCAGTGCCATGCAGCAGTGCCAGGCTGGCCAAAAGATGTTCAGTAGTCACGAACACGTTACCCATTGGTATGGCAGCAGGGAACACCCGCAGAGATGAGTGAATTTTGCAGTGTGACTTGTTATATGTAAATTCAATGACAGAACCAGGGAAATACCCCATTGTTATATGTTTAGAAAACATTATCCATTATAAATATATAAACCCCACAGCCGCCAAACCAAAGTAAATCCCTTTCCTTCTTGGCACTATTTCTAACATATTAATTTTGTGTCAGGTACTTGTGGTTTACGGAATGGTATTAAAAACTGCTCCACCTGAAACTACTTGTACCAAAAAAATGAACTTTTTTTTTACTTTGCCTTTTTGCATTTGAAGTTCTTTAACTTACCATTAAGTCAATGCTTTTTAGTCAATTTACGCAGGCAAGATTTTCCAGCTGTAGCAAGGTGGCATTTTGAAACTTGTCTCTGCACATATTTAGCTGATCCTCCAGGCTGCAGAATTGGTCTTTCATGGCGCTCACTCGTTGATCGCCTTAAATGAAAGAGAGACTGGTGGAAGTGTTATAATGCACATTTTGAGCAATGAGCTTGCTGCTCAGTCACAGGTCATCGCTTTGGAAATTGACCTCGACTTGCATTTTTTTTAACCACATGGCATGGGCATCATGACCCCTTGCTGCGACAAAAAGTTTGTTTTGACAACTCTTTATCCCATTAAAGGGAGAAAAGTCACTCATTTGCAGTCTGAAAGCCCATGTCATTGTGTTTCTTTTGCCAAAACGTCATAGCCAACACAGACACAACAAAAGGTTGCACAGTGATCTAATCATTATAGCTTGTTTACCATCTGCCTGGTGTATTATGAAGGTCTGATGTCGGAGTCACCGCTGACCAAGTAATCCTAAAGGGACAGCGTTCAGTGGGCGCTATTGATTTCTTTCTTGATTCGTGCAATACATGTTTATTTACCTTCTTAAAGATAGTGGCAAAAAAAACTTTGAAAATGGCAAAGTTAAAATACATATCGGCACAAATACGGTCTAGATCACCACCTAACCACAACCTCATCATTACCGTTTTCCCCAGATCTGAGTGCATTAGGAGCCCTGTGATGGGAGTTCAGAAGGAGGAATGCTTTCATAGATGGTGTCACAAATTGAGAATAGATGTAAGAAATATTTTACCCCCATTTCTCTGGATACTTCAAATTGAATGTAGAATCTGCCCTGCCTGGTTGAGTCCAGTGCCGTATGCAGAAGGCAGGTAGGTGAAGGATCAAGTGAAACAACAACTCCAGTGCCAATGTGCAAATCTACACAGAGCACAGTGGTGGGAGGCAGTCTATTTACTAGCAGAAGCACTGATAGGCCCAGTGTTCACACAGTCTGCAGCAGGGTCGGACTGGGGCATAAAATTGCCTCGGGCACCAACATAAAAGTGGCCCACAGTTGCAAATGGGAATTCATTCCTTTTGGAACACTGTTTGAATAGTACCCAAAAGGGAGATTTTTGATAAAATGTGACGCAAATTGTAAATTTAAAAGAATATTTATTCAGCAACAGTGGTCAAAACTATTAGCCGCATAGCAAAGTCACTCATCAAACTGGCCCACTTTGGCCAAAAAAGTGCCCCACTTTGAACTCAAAAAACTGTCCCACACATGCATTTCACGTTTTGGTTCAGCCATGGGCCTATTGCCCTAAAGGCGAGTCCATGCCTGGTCTACAGAGCTAAAGTTGTTTGTGGACATGCATCAGAAGGGCATCCAGTTCATTCCTCCTTTGAATTCTGGGATGTGTAGTTTCCCATCTTTCAAATGGGTGGGAAAACTACAAATCCCAGAATTCTAAACTAAAACAGAACTGGATGGCTATCCGATCCATGACAATGAGAAACTTAAGTTCTTTGAATCTAAACCTTGGGGAGAGTAATTGAATATGCATGACTTCACTGGCTGTCCTTTATTTTACAATTTGCACAGCCAGAGCAAGAGCTGTTCCAATGTGTGTTTGCTCAGTGCAGTAGGACCTTAACTTACTGAACTAATGGCACATGATGCCGGGCCATGCTGAATAGATACATTTCTGCTCCTGCTGGCTGAGTGGTTGCTAAGCAAAGTGCTCCTGGCTCCACTGTTTTGCAAGCCACTTAACATTTTATTACATTTGTTTACATACAAACATAAGGAAAAATAAAATGCTCACTTTCAGTTCAGGCCCTCAGCTCACCCTCGTGATGTCCCTGTGGTCTTGCTAATTGCAAATTGAAAATCGGGACAATCACCATAGAAGATCTGACTTGTAGCGCGGAGCAGCATGACTATGTGAAAACGTTTAAAATCTGTATGCTGCATTTCAAATAAATAATACCTGCAACAAAATAACTTTGTTCTAGTTTGCCCATGAAATCCAGGTCTGGCGGAGTCTATGAATTGGAGTCTCCGGTATGCTTATAGAGCCAGTCAGTCAGCTCATCGTTACAAGCTTTGCATGGGGAACACAAAGGTTCAGGCACTGGGCAGCTTTCAAGACAATTTGCACAAAGTCGGCTGATCTTTGACCCGACTCTACTGATCACAGAGAAAGAGCGGTCACAGCAGCAAAGCTGCATTTACTAATGTGGCCTCACTTTCCTTATGTTCTTGTCTGCCAAACAAGGCCCCCTTGGCAGACGGCACATCCAACAGTGTAAGACCATGACTGTGCAGCACTTGCTTACTGCAGCCTTTCCAAATCAAATTGAAAAGCACATTTAACGGTATAAACTGTATACTGGTATAAACAACGTGACAGTTATTATTGTTCATTTAAGTTGTTCACGGTATCTTTAACGGTATACTGTTATACCGTTACATCCCTAGTCTAGAGACCGTATGTCCCCCTTCAGATACTTCGTACCATGCATCCTGGTATAAACGGTATACCGGTATAAACAACGATGACGGTTATTATTGTTCAATTAAGTTGTTCACAGTATCTTTAACGGTATACTGTTATACCGTTACATCCCTAGTCTAAAGACCGTATGTACCCCTTCAGATACATCGTACCACGCATCTAGCATCCTCCCCACCCCTCGGGTCCTTCTCATCTGACAGTACTGGCCATCTCTTCTTAATTGTCTGAATCATACTATTGTATAGTACAAACTGCCCGCTGTGCATGTCGTGCTCCTCCATCAGCTTTCGGAATTCCACCCATTGTCCTTCCTTCCTCAGATCTCCTATCTAAGCTACGCCCTTGTGTTGACGAGGAGAGGTAATTACTGACGGGCCCATTGGTCCGCACTCACCCTCGAAAACTTGTAGTACAAGATAGCTGCACAGTGTGAGGACAGGGTGGAGGACTTACATACTCCAGCACAAATCAATACTAGGGACTCAGTAAGTTGGCAAAGGGAAGGGGAAGTCTGTTTAATGATACATACATCAGCTTGTGGAAATCAGCAGCATCACGAACACCTGTCTCGCCCGACTTCCCCGAACTTCAGTACAACAGCCTCTTTTATGGGCAAACTTCGTCATCATTGACGTGCACTTCTATAAAAAATCATCATGCAATGTAATTGGTTGGGAAAGGTAACTTAAGTATAGGTGTTATATCTGTATATAAAAATAAGGCATACAGATTGGATAACTCTTATCGGGTGGGCGTCTACGCCTATCCCTCTACAACACACGTGACTGACGTCACTAAAAGTACGACGTCCTATTGGTTACAGTTTCTATAGGACCCTAGATTACATGGTCCATTGTGATTGGGCAAGTTACACCCCTAAACATAAATCTCCACTTTAATTAGCAGCATGCAGAATAGACACCCTGGTGCCTGGTGTCCCAAGATTCACCCTGCCTCCCTTCCATCAATCAGTGGTTTAGGGCTATGTGTCAATTAGTTGGCTGGGTATGGCCTCGGATCTGCAGTCTCTTATGAGGAAAAGTTATGGCACCCTCTGGTTCTGGATGACATCAGGTGGTGGCCTGTCTGGTCACGTGTTGGTCCACCGTGAATCTGCTTCAGTTCTCAGTCTTTTCGTGCATTTGATTCTGTGTTCGCTTGGCCACCTTGGCCACCTGCATGGGCCTCTCTTATCTTGACCTTCACGGGCGGGCTGGCATGCTCTGAAGTTGGAGCCTCGTGAGCTCATGCTCACCTCCCCTTCTCTGGTTGACCTCGATTTCCCCGGCATGAGCCATCCTTTGTTAAGTTTCGATCCCGCTCTTTTCCTTAGCTTGGACCTAGATGTGAAACTCAGCCAGTTGGGCCTGGGCCGCCTGGCCATCCTTCTGCTCAAAAAAATGGAGTCGCACGTGTACATTGTGCTGTATTGAGGTAGACATATATAGTTGGCGCATGCCGCTCTATTCTTCTACTTAAGCGTTGCAGGCGGTATCTATTACTTAGCATCTTTTGTTTCAAGCTTATTTACACACGTTCAATAAGGCGGTTGCTTCCATCTTGTCTCATGGCACCATTCTCATACGTTTTCACAGTGTCTCTCCCCTTCGTCCATTACAATTCTCCTTGCAGTTGTCGGTACTGGTATGCATAGCTCTCAGTAGCCACTTCTGGTTGTTCTCGGGGCTGCCTATGCCCTTAGTCTATTTCCATTGGCCTTCCATTAAGGCCTTCGAGGTCTCCTCGTGGACAGTCTGTAAATACTCATTGTTTCGTACCAATGGCAGGTACGGTTGTCTGATTGGGTACCGTGCTGCCCAAGGTTGCCTGGTTATGGGCATCTCAACAGGTATTGATCTTCTGATGTACACAGGGCAGAGGCCCATTGCAGCCCTTTGTTGGTTCAGCTGCTCCTCGTATGTCACATACCTTGGCGAGTACCTTACTGGCAACTCGCAATGGGGGGCATGGGTGCAGGTCTTATCTGGGACCTCCTCTACACTTGGCTTCCCAATGGGATCTGTATATTGTGAGGGTCCCCTTGTCCACACCCACAAATCCCGCCAGGGGGATCTGCGCTGGGTCGGGGATCTGTGCCCCCTGGAGTTTCTATGCTTTGCTACACAGGGTCAGGCCCAGTTTGACCATGTTGGGAAGGGTCCTGGACAGGGGCATGTTGATGCATAGCATTTCCCTTAGGTAATATTGCTTCAGCGCCGGCTGGAGGAGTCGTGCGACTATTGATGTCTCACCCCCTGCCATCGAACCACGAATTGCAGTTGCCCTGCGAGGTAATATCATTCAAAGTCCGGCAATCTGATACCTCCTGCTTCATAGTCTCGCTACAGAGTGTCCAGCACAATCCTGTTACCCCCCATAGGAATTCTCGTGCCATTGTGTTCAATTGTGTTAAAAAAAAACTTAGGGATAATGTGCGGGATGTTCGTGAAGTACTATAGCATGCGTGGTAATACAGTAATCTTCAGCAGGGCAGCCTTCGCCAACATCCCCAGCGGAAGTGTCCTCCAGAAGGTCATGGCCCTCTGTGTTTTATCAAGGCTACCCGTGCATTGAATTTGTGTGTGTCATTGGTATTGTGGTGCACATCTATCCCCAGATAGCGGAAGGAGTGCGATACCCATGTGATCCCCAGGTCTGCCAGTTGGTTCGGGGGGACCTCTCTTAAATCGGCCAGGGGGAAAAGTGAGTACTTTTCTTTATTGCTGGCCATTCCTGAAAGCCTGGTGTACGCATCTATTGCTTCTAGTAGGCATGCTAGGTTCTCTCGCGGGTTCTCCACGAAGAGGAGCATGTCATCTGCGTATAGCGAGGTTAGGTGTATGACCCCATCTATGTCTATCCCAGTGTTGTTGTTTGTTGTTTATTATTTGTAATGCGCTCCTCACCCGGGGGTATCTGGCCGTGACAAGATTATACATTTTTATGCAGTACATGATGTTACAGGTAAGATAGTTATTTACAGTGCAAAGAGGAGAATTACAGTTAGAGGCATTGTAAAATACAAAGAGAGGAAATATAGAAGTTCTAGGGCATTATGCAATATGGTACACGTTGAAAGAAGCAAGGAGGTTATATGTAGCGGTCACTTGAGACTAGCCACATTTTTGTATTTTTCCTGAAGCTAAGGAACGTTTGGTCTATTCGGAGGTGTAGTGGTAGTGTGTTCCAAGATTGGGCTGCTTGGACTGGGAAGCTATTCCCTCCTGCTCCTTTCAGGTTGAACCTAGCAACTGTGATGCAGCAAGATTGTGCGGCTCTCGAGGGGCGAGAGGAAACATTTCTGGTGATTTTTTCTTGAGGGGTAGCATTGTTTAGGCATTTGTGAGTGATTGAAACTAGTTTGGGTAGGATCCTATCTTTAATAGAAAGCCATTTGGTTTTTCTTCTGGTCGCAGAGATGTGTTCTCTCTTGGGAATATTTAATGCAGATCTCTGCGCATTGTTTTGTAGAATTTGAAGTTTATTCATTATCTGTTTGCTGGCTCCTGTATAGAGTGCATTGCAGTAGTCGAGTTTTGATAGTATTAACGCTCTTGCTAGGATGGTGCAACTTTTGGTGAATAGGTAGGGTTTGCAAGCATGAATCAGTTTGCATGTGTATGCTGTAGCGGATGACGTAGAATTCACTTGCGCATATTCAGGGTAGAGTCTAAGTAAAAACCAAATGTTTTGGTCTCTTTTAGCAACACTGATACTGATACCATCAATGATAAATGCTGTGTATTGCGCGTCAAGTTTCTTGAGGTGGGCTGTGGCACCTAGGATTAGAATTTCAGTTTTATCATCATTCAGGCATAATCCATGGACCGCCATCCATGCCTGAATGACTTGGTATATTTTGTTCAACAAAGCTAGGTCTTGGTCATAGTTGCCAGAGAGCGGCAGGATTATCTGGGTATCATCTGCGTAGTTGGCGTAGATGATCCCCAGATGGTCCAGTTTGTCAAATAGAGGTTTTGTGAATATGTTGTACATAGTGGGGGGTCACGCATGATCCCTGCGGTACCCCACATGTGATTGGAGTTTGTTCAGCCGCTGCCGACTATGAGAAGAACCTCATTGACCTATTGTTGATAAAGGATTGGATCAAGTCTGTCGCTTCTTGTGAAAAGTTGCCCGCTGATGATAGGTGCTTGCAGAGAATGGTGTGGTCTACCAAATCGAAGGCAGCCGATAAGTCTAAAAGGAGGAGCAAGGTGCATTGCCTTTTGTCCATGAGTGAGTCAATTTACATTTTCAAGTCGATCAGTGCTGTTTCAGTACCATGAAATGGTCTGAAGCCAGTTTGTCTGATTCCTAGGAGATTGTTTGACTCTAGATATTGCTGGATCTGTAAGTATGCCGTCTTGTCTAGTATTTTAAGGAGGAATGGGACCATTATGATGGGCCTGTAGTTGGTGGGGATCGAGGGATCTAGTGAAGCTTTTTTTAGCAGAGTTAAGACCCAAGCGTCCTTAAGGTTGGTGGGAACTTTGCAGGTGCGGAAGGAGGCATTTATTAATTTAGCGATAAATGGAGCAAGGTCTCTAGTGGCCTCTTTACTTATCTGGGCGGGGCATATGTCGCCTTGGCATTTTGAAGGCTTAAGAGATGCAATGATTTTTCGCACTTCTGCAGTAGTGACTTGTGAGAATTTAAATTCAGGGGTGCATTTGGGGTGGTGCTTTTCAGCTTCTTGGGCTGAGTCTGGTTTCGTTAGATTAGTTCTTTTCGCTGCAATCTTCTTTTGGAGGTTGTGATTTTGTTTGACAAGGCATTTTGAATGTCGGTGCACCATACTTTATCGTTCGTGAGTGGTGAAGGAAATGATATGGTAATCCGTCCAGGATAGGGGTAGGATAAATGAGATGGATGTCTCAGCGTTGAGGTTCGCTAGCCAATCAAATATTCTACCTTTCTCATGGGTGGGTTGATTAACTCTTTGTGTGAGGCCTAGTTCAGTTGAGACGTTAGAGAGTGCCTTGGCCTGAAGATTGTTGGGGTCGTGATAGCCCAAATTGAAATCCCCTAGCCGTAGGATTTGTGACATGGGTTTAGTGTTATCTGAAAATATGGTTTTGACATCTTCTTCGAAGGAGCCAATAGGGCCGGGAGGTCTATAGATTAAGTTCATGGTTAAGGTACTTTTTTAGACGTGGTGAGTTTAACTGACTTGACAGCAGGCGAGGTGGTTGCTCTGAGTCCTAGGCTCAATTTGGCGATGAAGGCGATGCCTCCACCTTTTGAGGTAAGTCTGTCAGCTCTCACAATGGTGTAGCTGTCGGGTATGGCTAATAATAAGGATGGTCCTGCAGCCTTGTGTAGCCAGGTCTCTGGTATGGCTAGGAAGCCCAGGTCTCCTGTGTTGATTAAATCTGCTATATCAGTCCCCGTATTCGGCCCTCAGGAAGACCGCCAGCGGTTCGAGGGACAATATATACAACATTGGCAACAGTGGGCATCCCTGCTTTGTACCTCTATATATCCTCCAAACCTCTGAAATGTGCCACCCAGTTCTAACCCTCGCTCTGGGATTTTTATAAAGCAGCCTAACGCAGCACCCAGCGGAGGAAGCCCTCCCCCATTCCAAAGTGGGAAAGAACACTGAAGAGCCACTCACAGTTCACGGAGTATAAGGCTTTGACAGTGTCTAGCGACGCTATGGCGCATTCACCCCATCTCTAGTTCGTCAGTCTACCACATGGTGGAGACTTTGAAAATTCCATGTCGTGTTCCTTTCCCGGATGTAGCCCGTTTGGTCCGAGTGGATTAGCATGGGTATCACCTGTTTCAGTCGGTTGGTGAGCACTGCTGTAAGGATTTTGAAGTCTTGGTTGATCAGGGAGATCGGCCCAAAGGAGGCGCAATCTAGCTGTGATTTCCCTGCTTTCAGGATAGGTGTAATGACCAATTCCGACATGCTGTCTGCCAACTGCCCCTTCTCTAGTACCTCTTGATATGTTTCTAACAGTCTCGATGCCAAGATTCCCTTGTGCCCCTTATAAAACTCGCCCGGGAGCCCGTCCGGTCCCGGGGCTTTGCCAGATGGGAGTTCTGTAATTACGGGCTCCAGCTCTACCACCGTGAGGGGAGCATCCAATATTTGGGCCTGCTCTTCCGCTAGCTTTGGTAGTCTGATCTCTGCAAGGGCATTTGCTATATCACCCGTCTCTACAGCCGGGTTGGGAGTATACAATTGCTCATAGAATTGTGAGAATCTTGATTCCCTTTTGGGTTTTAACATCCGCCCCTGCATCATCTCTTATTGCATTAGTGGGTTCTCTACTGTTCTCCTGCTTGGTGAGCCAGGCCAGGAGACTGCTGGACTTGTCCCCTTCTGCGTGCAGCCTCTGTATATACTTCCCATAATCCAGTCTCCCCAATCTCTCCCAGATGTCGACACATTTCAGTCTCAACCTCGTGAGTTCCCCAGGTTCCTCACCAGTTATACCCACTTGCTGTTCGGCTACTTCTATCTCCCTTTCCACCTCACCAAGATCCACCAGGGCGCTTCCTCTTAGTCCCCCTGTTTTCCTGATTGCTGCCCCCCTTATCACCACTTTAAAGCTATCCCATATTGTCCCTTCACCCTCTACGCTTCCCACGTTATGCTCAAAGTATTCCTCTAACGTAGCTTGCATATATTCCTGAAACTCACCCTCTTTCTATGCCTCTGCCCTCAGCTGCCACATTGGTATAGGTGCCTTCCTATGAGTATGTGCCCATGTTGCTACCAGTGGTGCGTTGTCTGATAGTGTTCTTGCCTTAATGTTTATTCCTGTGAATTCCCCCAGAGATTCGGTGCCTGTGAATAGGTAATCTATGCATGTGAATGTCCCATGGAGAGCGCTACAGTGTGTATGCCCTCTCCCTTGTCCACGTACCTTCCTATGGACGTCCTTCAGGTGCAGTTGGGTCAGGATCGTTAGCGAGAACTTTTGCTGGCGGTGCTGGTTTCCTATATTTGTCATCAGATCTGTGCATAAGCAGGTCCAGGGTGCAGTCAAAGTCGCCTGCCCAGATAAACCTTGCCTCTCTGTATTGAGCCATCTTAGGCACGATTCTCCTGAAGAACTCCGTTGCATCATGGTTCAGAGCGTATGTGTTTATCAAGCATATTTCTTTGTTTTCCAGCATTCTGTGTAATATCACAAGTCTGCCTTCCTGGATCGCTTTCCTGCTTTAGCAGTTGGAACGGGACCCATCGGGGCGACCCATATTAGAACTCCTCTGGCATAATTGGAGTACGTCGAGCCATACATTTGTCCACCCCATTTCTTGGCCACTTTGGTTTGCTTTTCAGGCGTTAAGGGAGTTTCTTGTAGCAGTGCCAATTTAACCTTCATCCTGTTCAGCCAGTCATATACCTTAAGTCTATTGACATAAGTGTTGAGACCTCTGATATTCCAGGTTGCAATTGTGACCTTGTCCACACCCATTTCTGTAATGTGCCCTGTGGGCCGGCCTTACCCTTGTCCTTCTGCGAGCCTGCCCGCCTGATTCCTTTTATTCTTGCCCCAGTCTGTGCTGTCTTGCCACCCCTTGGGCGCATTTTGTTCTTCCCTTCATCAGTGCCATTCTGTACCGATATCTCCGGGACCACCGACCGGGGAGGTTTCCCTGGGCTGTCTTCATTTGCTTCTTGCCAATTCCAGCGCCACTCATGTTGTTGTTAGGCAGAATCACCTGTAGTACCCTTTGGGAACACTCCAGGCAATTAGGATTACAAGTGTAAGCACAATTTCACCTTTGGTACAAGCCTGTACTACACAGTAAAGTGGTAGCGATGGCTGAGCAGCCAGACTTATCTCAAGAGTGTAAGTGAGCAGTAGAACAAGTTACAAAAAGGACCAAACAACAGTAGGAGCAAAATGGCACTTCAGATACTTAATAAAGGAGGGAAAAGACAAGGTTATAAGCAGGGCCGGACTGGGAACGAACTGTGGCCCTGGAATTTTTTTTCAAAGTGGACCCATATTCTGCTGAACGAGGGAGCACAGTGTGTGAGCCCAACCCTTCTATGAGGGTATTGGGAGTATCCTCCAAGACCATTTTGAATAAAATTAGTCAAAATGAGTGCATTTAAAGCATGTTTTAAGTTATATGGATTAAAAAGTCTGTTTTAAATAAGTTAATGATCTCTCAAAGTAGATCTTCAATGATAGAGGGACCTGGGACATTACACATTTTGCAGATAAGAAAATCGAATTCTTCTGGTATTAAAGGTGCCCAGACAACATGCATCCATAACCCATTTCACCCTATTCCTGGGCTGGGAATTGCACACAGATAAAAGACATACCCCATACCTATCACCTGCGGCGTTCCCCAGGGCTCCTGTGTCTCCCCCACACTCTACAACATATTTACCAAGCCCCTTTTCGATGATTTGGATCATCTCGGTATCACCTAAACTAATTATGCAGATGATACTCAGATCCTCCTTCCGCTTTGGCCTTGTTAAATAGGGTGTATATCATCATCCAGGCATGGATGGCCACTCATGGACTATGCCTGAATGATGATAAAACAGAACTCATTATCCTGGGTACCACACTCAATATAAAGAAACTTGGCCCGGCCTACAATTCCTTCACGATTGACGGAAAAAACATCAAAGTTGGACAGGAGGTCAAAACACTGGGATTCTACCTAGACTCCAATTTCTCCTTCCAAAGACAACTGAGCTCCCTTGCATCCTCCACGGCCCACACATGCAAATTAATCCACGCAGCCAAACCTTTCCTGTCGGACTCTAGTTGCCTGACACTCGCCAGAGCTCTTATTTTGTCTTGCCTTGACTACTGCAGTGCCCTTTATCTGGGATCTACCAAGGCTACCACTAGCAAATTGCAAACCCTTCAGAACAATGCCTGAAGAGCAGCTTTGGCCATTTTCAGAAGAGAACACATTACAAATCTCAGCCAACAGAACAATTGGCTAGCCACCAAAGATAAAATCCTTTTAAAAACGGCATCACTCACTCATAAGTCCTTGAACAATGCCTCCCCAACTTACCTGATCAACAGATTCCACCGACAGTCATCACTAAGACCCACCAGAACCGCATACAGAAACCGTCTATCTGTTCCCCATTACAAACGGGCCACCATAGGGGGCAACAACTTCCCAGTAAAAACTGCTTTGTTGTGGAACTCCCTGCCTCCAAACCTTAGAATTGACATGCCCTACCAGAATTTCCGCTCACTGGTAATCTCATGGCTGAAACGTGAGACCCAATAGACGTTGAAGCGCCTAGCGCCCCTGCACATACTGAAACCACTTGTGCCCTCTTGCTTACCTGCCTGTGTGCCTCCCATTTACCTGTATATAATTACCTGTATATAATGGCCTGCTGGCCTATTACTGATTTGTATATAACACTGGTGTACTTTATTCTTGTATTATGTATATTCTGTGCACTGTAACTAAGTTTCGAATATTCGTGTAAAGGCTGCGCCCTGATACCCCCGGGTACGCTCGCGCATTATAAATAATAAAAAAAAAAAACAAACAAACAAACAAACATTCTTAAACGAGCATTGGCAATTCCATCAGTTTTGGCTTTGGTGTAGGCATGGGAAAGGCATTTGCCAGGCACTTCCGTAGTGTTACTAACTGTCCATTGATAGTAGCAGCTGCAAATTGATGAGAGTACCTCGGCATATAATAGCACGGCCTGGTGAATGCCTAATATTGATACACAAGCTCAAACTGTTGGCTTTACCAATGCTTGTTTTTTCACAGGACTTCAGTGAAGGACAGGCATAGTACTTTTTATTTCACCAGTAGCATTTTTACAGTTCCAATAAAGTCATTAACTCTCAGAAGACTGCTTTGAGAAAACACTGGCAGGCACGTTAGGCACACAGTTTGATGTTAAGGCTTCATAAAACTAGCTCAAATACATCCTAGGAGGACGTTTTTTGGGTGGAGAGGGGCAGAAAGCAGGTAGACATGGCCATAGGGATTTCTACAGCCATGGGCAGTCAATGGGTGGGTAAATAACCAAACAACATGTACAAGCTTTGTGTCCCGCCTCACATGCTATTTCTCCTTAGCTGTACTCTAATGCAATAGTTTCAGCTTATAGGTGGCACTTTAGCCAAAACTAACAAAAAAGGTTGACTTCGTATGAGATCAGTGAGTCATGCCAATGTAGTGCCCACAATGTTCCGACAAAGAGTGGTTTGGCACCTGTGCCTTCAACCATAGTGGTTCGCTTTTCGCTGGCTCCACTTCGCGAATGACACCGTGTTTGCATGTTGCACTTTTGGTTAAGGTAAAAGCCATATTGAGAGTTTGGGGCCTCATTTAGCACCATGAATGCGGCAAAAGGGGTGTATTTCTTACATGTGCCCGTTTCACCATTTTGATTTGGATCACTTTTGTTTTGTAGAAGTGAGAGGACTGAGTAGACAGGCTAGACACTACTCATCCTTGTACTTCTGCAGGGCAGTAGTCGTTTTGTCACTAGCGGGAAAAGTACAAAGCTGCTCCGACCTCCGGTGGAACGAGTGGTGTAGAAAGGTCAGATGCACAAACCAAGGTGATGAGTCAAAAGGTCCAATACGAGGTCGCTCTCGCCTCCCAGCAGGTGGACGGCACAAAATGTGAGAGCTTGCTGACCACAAACCCCACATTCGAACAATAGCTACATTTTTCATTACAAGAAATTAATGTTTTGGCAGACTGTCACACAGGACATCCTGGTTTGTGGTCGTAGCTTCAAGTCCACTCTATTCTGCCTTTTTCTATATTTAGCCTGCTCCCCCCTGTGAGGCCAAAAACCTCGGGGTAATCTTCGACTCCACACTCTCCTTCTCTCCTCACATATCTGACGTCTCTAAGAAGTCTCACTACCAGCTGCACCTCCTCAGACGCTTTCTTCCTTGCCTCTCCTTCCCTCAGAAGCTCACTGTCTCCAGAGTTCTGTTTCTCTCAAGGCTGGACTATTGCAACAGCCTCTTTCTAAATCTGCCTGCTTCTACTCTCCGCCCTCTGCAACTCATCCAGAACAGGACTGCGAGACTTGTCCTTTGCCTCAAGCCCATGGATCGTATCTCTCCAGGACTGAAATCTCTTCATTGGCTCCCAGTGGCTGGGAGGATTAAGTGAGGATTAAGTTCAAAACCCTCTGCATTGTCCATAAGGTCTTCTGGGGCCTCAATATCTTCAACTCTATAATACTTCTCGAGCTCTTCCCTCATCCGCCTCCAACTCCCTCAGGGTCAGATGCTTCTCCAAGCAACACGTTGGTGGTAGATCTCTTTCTTTGGCTGGGTCCTCCCTCTGGAACAGCCTCCCTGCCTCCCTGAAACTGGAGGATAATCATCTCCGGTTCCAAAAGCACCTCAAAACCTTTTTCTTTGCTTCTGCTTGTTCTCCTCCTCTCCCCTGCTGACTTCCTGGCTGATACTGAAACTGCACTGGTTACCTGTCCACCCTCTGATCTTGGGCCCAAGCCCCCTCCCCCGCCAGTCCCACTCCTGCACTGCCTTCCTGGCAACCCCACACTTGGGGGCTGTTTTTCGGTATCCCTACATTCCCACTACCAGCACTTGACACCCGATGTCTGCACTTACCCTTGCACTTGCCACCTGCTGGCCACACTTTCACTTTGTTTATTTATCTTATTATCCCATGTACTGCACTGTCCCCTCCCACCTCCCCCTCTGCGCTTTCCTCCTTCCCCTTCCCATGCACTTGCGCGATCTGAATGACACCTGGCCTAGTAGGATCGTTTTCTGTCTTCCCTCTGTTCCCCCTCCTTTGCCTCGTCGCGCTTTGAGACACTTGTGTATAGGCGCGTTATAAATGCTATATCATATCATATCATTTCACCAACTACAAAAGCAGCGAGAGAGGACAGTGATGTCAAAAGCTGCAAGAATACTTTAATAAAGTTAGGCCTAGCACAAACATAACTATTTACTAAGTCAGACAACTCAGCATACAAACCATGTGCACATATGCTAGGTCCACTCTAGTGGGTTATTACATTACTCACTCCATCAGTCTCCACAGCCCAGTGACTCATGGTACACAGCAGACAAATCGATGCATTGCATGCCGCACACTCCCGAATTGTAATTCCCTGCACAGAACACACCGCTCCCTGTGAAGACTCTTGCCTGTACACAGTAAATCATCCATGCAAGAATATTGCGCAGTGGCACCAGGCCAATGACTGCCAACATGGGGCCTCTTCCACTTGCCTACAGTTGAAAGTACCTAGGCCTTCTTGGACAATCACTTTGCTTTCCATCCCAATGGTTTCCAATTGCATTTTGTTCTCTGCCTCCCGCTGCCAATTGAAATGCGTGGCCCAATTCCTTGCCCCTGTAGAATATGTAAAAAAGTTTCTGTTTATCGCCCTAAGCGCCAGCCCTTTAAACCCCAAGTCTTGCTCCTTGCCAAGGTCAAAACATGTGTTAGCTGGCTGTACAAACAAAGCGTACAACATCATAAATTCTGTCTGAATCTAGAATACTAACTATTGTTATTATATAGTGCATCAAGTTTTAAGGTAGTGGCGCAGGTGACCGGTTAATCCACTAGATGTAATAATTGCAAACAAACCTGGAATGTCAAACAATAGTGCTTTGAAAAAAGCAAGATTCCCAGTGTGATCGAAAGGCACAAACACATTAAAAAACAAACTGTTGCACTGTAAATGCAAAAGTGTGTCCAGGAAAACCACTGTATTGGAGTTCTGCACACCATAATGATGAAAACAGAATTCAAATTCTTTGTCACCTTTAAGAAGCAAGCTGATGGTCAGCCTGTGAGCCTTTCGTGACAATGCAAGGTTCTGCAATGGCAATCATGTATATTTAAAAATGACTGTGTCACTTCGCTGGGGCGCTACATGTGTTGAGGCTATGAAAATCCATCTACTGGGGAGAACTCACGTTGAAAGAGTCCAAAGGCGAGCAAACCACACACACTCTCACACAGGGCCAAGGTATCACCTCTCTGTGGAGCCCTTGTCCAGGGCTGCAGCTCTTACCTGTAAACGAAGTCCACTTATTGACTTCCCAATCTACGTTGCACACAAACTTTTACGATGTGATATCTAGATAAGCTCAAAGGCGGAATATCGCTGTATCCATACTGTGGCCCTGTCCTCAGAACAGCATGGATCACGCTCTGCATCCACCGGCCAGGCCTCCACAATGAAATCTCCATCAAGGACTGAAATCCTTTTTCCTGGCTTGGCAGTGCACACAGAGGCCGCACACGGCACACCTTCAATACAAAGGCAAAACTCCACTCACAAACCATGTAGAAAGCCCAGGAAGGGCTTAAAATGCTCCTGAACAGGGGACCGGACAGATTAACGAGCTATGTCGCTTGCTGCGCCTCCTGATGGTCTCTGTCTGATGCTGCCTTTTAATTTAGTAGCACTTAAAAAGTCCTTCCCTGCTAAGAGGACTGGGCATAAAGCGCGAGTCACAAGTCCCAATGCTAGTCCTTTCAGGGCACGTGTGGTTTGCTTCTTGCCTGGCCCCAGGCAGCAACCAAAATGCGCAGACGTGAGCCGCACAGCCGGCATGTCCGGGGGAGAAATGAAGCAGCCTGCTGAAGTGAAACCACCCAGGCTGGGCCGGATCATGGATGATATTCCCATTATGTATCCTTCCACCAAGCAGAAAAAGAGGCCCTATGTCTCCAGGCCCACCGGCGAAAGTCCTGGTGGGCCAGTCCAGCACTGGTTATAAGAATAGACAGCCCAAATACATTCATAGGCAGGGCAAAGGGTTTCAGTTAAATACAACCAGTAATTCTTCTCAATAGGCCGGGGCCAAAGTCAATGGTTCAGAGTCTCTTGTATAGGAAAGCAGAGTTCTGGTAGATAACGGTTAAGTTTTTGCCACAGATTTTTAAGGGATTTGGCTAGGTGAAAAGTATGATGAATGTTTAGGGAAGGACAAGCCTTCGTAGTTGAGGAATGTTTCATGCACTTTCTCGATTGCCGAAAAGATTTCCAGACCGCGTTTGCACAGTACCTTGTCAATGGAGAAAGCTGTAGCTGAGGCGAAGGTTCCTGCGCTGCCCAGGGAAGAGGCCAAAAGCTGTAGCAAGATGTCGGTTTAAGGTGTGAGTGCCTTAAAGTCCCCCTGGTTTCCTTCCCTCTGGCTTTACGGTTTTCAACAGCACTCTGAAGAAAATTCGACCAGAATAGGACAGTGTCCAGGTGGCTTGCGAGTTGGTTGTTCCTACCAAACTCAAGGGAAGAAGTTAACCTTGAAGGGCTTCTCTGTCACCGGAGTTTCAGGCAATTCGGATCCTGCAGCAGGGCTTCACCGGTTGTCTAGGAGTTGCAGCAGTCCTCTTCCTTCCTCTCCTCTACGGTTCTTTTGTTCCAGTGCCCTGGAAGCTGGTCTCCCCATTGTAGTCCGAAAACCATTGTAACTCTAAATCAGCATATTCACCATAGTCACCAACCAGAGTACTCATATCTCATTAATTACCTTGAGCCTCTTACTATGCTCTACTAGACCTGTCGCATTGGCTCCTTGCGACCGCGTGAGCATGACAAACCCTAATCTGCTTAACAGCACTCCTACTATCATGACCCCAGCGGCCAATGACACCCTGCGCACAATCCCAGGCACTCCCTGCACAACAGAGTCTAGGAACTCCCGACTGCGAGCTAGACTAGCCAAAACATAGGGACCACCTAGACATTTGGCACCTACCTCCAACAGGATCTTGGTCCCACAGACCTTGCCACTCCAAACTCCGACCAACAAAAAGCCATCGGCCAACCGCCTAATTAGCACCAAATACCGGAATGGCCAGCAGCCCAAACGTAAAGAACGCACAATGCCTCACTTACCAGCCACAAACACTACTTGCCCGCTTATCAAAGGAGCATTAATAAATGGCAGGTCTCTGGTAGATCATGCTTCAGAGATTGCTGATCTGATTCAGAGTGACAACCTAGACCTTCTCGCTATCACCAAGACATGGCTGCATGCGGCAGCAGGCCCCATGCTTATGCTAGCTGTGCCAGACGGCTATACAATTCTAAGAAAAGACAGACAAGAGACTAGAGGCGGAGGTATCGCCATAATCTTTAAATGCAGCCTATCTATCAGACTGGCCCCCCAATACGATATACAATCATGTGAAGTCATCACATTCAAACCGCCTTTGCCTAGTTCCCAGCCCCTTAATATTCACTTGATTTACCATCCCCCAGGTCCAATTGGGACCTTTGAGGAACATATCTATACAATACTATCCAATAACCTCAAAAGCACATCCTTTCCATCTCCCCTCTAGCTTCGACGGATCACTCTCTCCTTTCATTTACGCTCGCCACAAACAGGCCCCCACCCATACTTGCCCCATTGCCTCACCTACACTCACCAGGAACAAAAAAAACTTTACAGCGGAAAGACTCATCCCTGCTATTCTCCCCACCCTCAACTCACTCCCAGAGAGTACCAACCCTGAAACATTAGTCGAGGATTACAACAAAATGATGGCCTCCTCCCTAGATCAGATCGCCTCCCTTAAATTGGGACCAAATAAGCCTAACAAACATTTGAACAAATAGTTCACACCCTTCCTAAAAAACTTATGACAACAAAAGAGAAACTGTGAGGCCTCATGCAGACTACTTCCTTCTGAAGCCAATAAACTAAAGTTTACTAACATCATATCTCTCTATAAAAAAGAAATTTGCCTTGCTAGAAGGGATTCCTACTACAACCGTATCTCCCAAGCTAACTCCAATATGAAAGAATTATTCACCATACTTAAAGAACTGGAGACTCCAATTGCTATACCTGACACCTGCACTAAAGACAAAAACTGATGCTCTGTAACGCTCACCTGGTTCCCACGGAGGCGCAGGTCTGGCTTCGAGTGCTGATGCTTCTTCAATGGTGAAGCGCAGGACTCTGAAGATGGACAGGAAGGGCCCTCTACTCTGGCTTCTCCGGCTCATAGGAATATACCCCTGTGCGTGAAAAGGGAGTATTACCTACTGACTGAGTTATGCTCAAGCCTCCCACTCTCTTCCAACCCTCCACGATACCCTTCCACGATTCCCGGTGAAGTCTCACTTTAGGGTCTGAAAGGACGAGCTCTCCATCCTGCTTCTGACGCAGGGGTGCGTTGAACCCAGTTACTTCACTGGATTGAGGTTGGATGGGAGTTCAGGTAAGCTTGATTATACTGGTAAGGCGCTGTAAAAGTTCTGTTGCAAGTTCAAAAGTTCAAGCTTTAAATAATAATGTTCATTGTCTTTTTTCAGGTGATGAATGAAGATTCCTTTGGAGACTTCTTGCAACAAAGCGCTAATGTTGATGTCTTTTCCCCATAGGGGCCGGGGTTCGGAATGCCAGAGATATGGCGCCGACCCGAAGTGAAACGTGCAGTTCCAGTAAAGATCTGGTAAGTCCTAGATGAGCGCTCAGGTAATGTTTTTGCATTCGCTCATCTAATGTCTTTGTCTTTTTTCCCCATAGGGGCTGGGGTCCGGAAAATGCTTGGAAGCAGCAAGACCCGAAATGAAATGGGAATGACCCAACAGGTAAGTCTTAGAAGGAAACTGAGCTTTTCCTATTCCCTTCCTTCTCTCACCTCTTATTCTTGTCTTTTTCTCTAGGCTCTGGGAAGTGGATGTGTATCCGGATGATTGCTGCTGAAGATGGAGGAACCCAGGAAAGGTGAGTGAAATGCAGTGCTGCATCGATCGTAACGAAATGCTTTTAAAAATGATGTCTTCCCTTTCAGGATCGTCGGTGATGTCTCCGTGGTACAGATTAGCTGGTAGGTCTCTTGTCTCCCTTTGCAGGTGACCCAGGATGCTGACAGGCGTGGCTGAAGTCCAGATGCAGGAGCTGACACGGTGAGCATCCAGCTGCGAGGAGCAGAACAACGCGAAGCGTGAGTTGCTGATCGGGTGTGGTTTAAATAGCTTTGGAAGAAGTTTCAAGTGTGTATCCTTCCTCCGATCAGGTATGTATCCTTCCCCGACCACACCCGGGTGGAAAGTAGTCCCACAGGTAAAGTAGTTCCTATTCAGGCCTCAAGAGGGCCTGGATGTGGCAGCATGGTCTGCATCAGGTAAGTGAACATTAAAACACATGAACACATGTCTAGCTTTATGAGCCTGGCGCCTAAGGCGCCAGGACAGAGGTCCAACATGAGCCTGGCGCCTAAGGCGCCAGGACTGCATCCAAAGGGCCCCAGCTTGGGCCCGCTGGCACTCCCCTGGGGGAAATGATGCCTGCCTCTGGGGTTGCTGGGTCAGACCTGGCTCCTTGGAGGTAGGCATCATGACATGCTCAGATACCCAACATGCACTCGCCAATAAAGTATTGACTCTACAAACTAAAATAGTCCAAAAAAAATGCATCTCTAAATGCCCAAACATCACCTAATGCCCCCCAATACATTTGAAATCCAACCTGTCCGCTTCAATTTCAAACCTCATTATTGAGTAAGAAAAAATCATCCTCTCTCTTAAACCTTCCAACTGCTAGGGCGACCTTTGCCCAGCACAACTCATCAAGGATGCAGTGCGCGACCTATCGCCCTTCATCTCTAAACTTATCAACGCTTCCTTTGCCACCGGTACTACTCCCACGAACCTTAAAGAATCCTGGGTGCTTCCTTTAATAAAAAAAACCTAAGCTAGATCCTCAAGCACCAACTAATTACAGGGCAACCGCAACAGTTCCCTTTCTACTAAAAATATTAGATAAAGTGGCATACATGCAAATTCAAAAATACCTGTAACTGCACCACCTTTGAGGGGCAAGACAGTCAGGTTTCCATCCTCAACATGGCACGGAGACCGCCCTTATCGATCTAAAGGCCCAGGTTGATGAACTCAGAGACAGCAGGAAATCAGCCTTACTTTTCCTCCTTGACCTCTCAGCTGCTTTTGATTTGGTGGACCATGAAGTATTGTGTAGCCATCTTGAATCAGCAGCACATTTCTCCAACAAGGCCATAAAATGGACTAGCTCATTCTTAATCAACAGAACCATGAGGGTCTTCTCGCCATCAGCAGCGGCAGACCCTATACCCATCACCTGTGGGGTGCCTCAAGGATTCTGTGTCTCACCCACTTTGTACAACATTTTCACCAAGCCCCTTTTTGATGATCTGGACCTTCTGAGTATCACCTACACTAATAATACAGATGATACTCAGATTCTCCTCCCACTTTCAGGGGATTATGATCAGGATTTGGCTTTGGTAAATAGGGTGTACCTCATCATCCAGGCATGGATGGCTACACATAGTCTATGCCTGAATGATGATAAAACCGAACTCATCATCTGGGGCCCTCCCACCAACCTAAAGAAAATAGGCCCTGAATATTCTTCCTTTATAATTGATGGTAACCTTATCAAGGTGGCCAAGGAGGTAAAGACACTAGGATTCTATCTCGACCCCACCTTGTCCTTCTCTAAACAGGTCAACACACTAGCGTCTACCACCATGTACATGTATAAACTTATTAGAACTGGTAAACCCTTTCTCTCTAACAATAGTTGCATCATCTTGGCCAGAGCCCTTATTCTGTTCCGCCTAGATTATTGCAATGCCCTCTACATAGGTTCAAACAAAACCATCATCAGGAGACTTCAAATTCTCCAAAATAATGCCTTAAAAGCGCCCATAGGCATTGCCAGAAGAGATCACATCTCGGAAAGTAGGAGACGAAACAACTGGCTATCAACCCCACAAATCACTAAACAATGCTGCTCTGACTTACCTCTCTGAAAGATTCCACAGACGTGCATCTGCAAGACCCTCCAGACTAGTCAACCTGAACTGTTTGTCCGTTCCCAGATTCAAACTATCCAAGGTCAGAGGTTGTAGCTTCCCTGTAAAAGCGGCCCAACTCTGGAACTCCCTGCCCCCATCACTCAGAGAAGACCAATCCTACCTGAATTTCAGATCAAACACTATCCCATGGCTTAAATCCTCCGACCTGTAACCCTGTCAGTGTAATTTCCACCTGGAAAACTGTGGGTGTAAATTCCAACCTGTGACTCTACACCTCTGCAACTAAGACGTAACTAATTCAGCACTACTCCTGATCCATTGTAAAATACAAATTCATGTACTGTGTGTCATATTTGTCACCTACCCTAGATCTGCTAGACCTCATCGATCCACGTATGTATTGTATTATATGTCACTCTATATAAAGGTATGTCATTTTCTATAACATTGTAACTAAGCTTTGCATATTCTTGTAACTGTTGCGCCCTGATACCCACGGGTCTGGTGCGCATTACAAATAATAAAACTAACAAACAAACAAACAGTGGTCGACTCTGCTTTCCAAGACCCAGAAACATGCTTTTAAACAGTTTTCCCCCATTCATTCCAGCCTGGCTGTCACTCATACAGCAGGGTGGCTGTCCTTGCCGGACAGCCAGCCGGCGAATCACGACAGAGTGCATTCAGGTCTCCTAGGAGATTAAGCACAGGGAGTTTCGGGCACCTCCCTCACGTCCTGTCCACCTCAGACACCCTGGCGCCAGAGGAGGGCTTCAGCACTGAAGCCCGCCAAAGGCCGCCGTACAAAGGGACCAAACCTGGTTTGGCGTGCAGAGACAAACACAAGAAGGACCTTTCCTAAAAGAAATGTCGAGAAAAGATGACCGGAATCTGTTTTTACAGATAGGTCATGGGCGCCATATTGAAAAACATGGCTGACCCTGAAAAAATCTCGGTAGTTGATCTAAACCACTGCCACCAGCCATTTAAAGTAGGAAAGGGTGACATTTTACTGTTACATGAGTGTTTTCACTCAGGAGAATCTAGGCAACCCCTCCAGCACTCTATAATAAGATAGGGTGTGCTGGGTCAGTAAATTTAAAGAGACTAGTAAAGTCAATTTAACTTTACGGACTCTGGGAGACAGTAGTCAGTCCCAGAGAAGGTATTTAAACCTTGGGGAGTGTGAAAAACACCCCTGTGCCACTGCACTGAAGGTGTTGTGTGACACACAGAAAAAGATGATGCCACTGGAGTTGTTTTAAAACTCCATAACCAAAGAACACAAAAGTAAAACACACACAAAATACATGGAAGAGTGGGAAAAAAGGCTCACACTCTTCCCAGGTAAAACATTAAATCCTAGAAATCCAGCAAAGTTGCTGGGGGTCTCAAAGGGTAAGGGAAATTAGCACATTTGGAGGATTCTCCCTAACACTCACCCCCCCAGACTAAGGGACAGGAGGATTAAATCCACTCCTGGAGGAATCTCCTTACTCCAGTCGATCACACATCCTGGAGAGACCATCAGCATTTTGGTGGTGACATCCTGACCTGTGTTCAATGGTAAAATCAAACCCTTGCAGGCTGCTTCACCATCTCAGTAGTTTTGGGTTTTCACCTTTCATTTGCATCAACCATCTCAAGGGTTGGTTGTCAGTTTGAATCACAAAAGTAGATCCATACAAGTATGGTTTAAACTTCTTCAATGACCACACAACAGCAAAGCATTCATGCTCAATGGTTGCCCACCTTGTTTCTGGTTCCTTTAGCTTCCTGCTGATGAAGCAAAAGGGGTGCTTCCTACCTTTCTCATCCAGTTGACTAAGGACTGAACCTATACCTGTATTTGAAGCATCTGTCTGCACAATGAAGGTTTGGTTATAGTCAGGAGCTCTTAGGACTGGAGCTTGACAAAGTGCTTTCTTTAGGCCTTCAAATGCTTGAGTGCACTCCTCATTCCACCTGACCTTTTTAGGGAATTTGGGAGAGGAGACCACATTCAAGGGAGAAGCTATGGTCCCATAGTTCTCTATGAAGTTCCTATAGTAACCAGTGAGGTCTAGGAAGGCTCTCACTTGGGTTTGAGTAGAAGTGGCGGTCCAGTTTTGTGCAGCTTGTACTTTGCTAGGCAATAGCCTGATTTCAGCTCCTCTTCCCTCATTTCGAATGTAGACCACTTTACTCTGGCCAATTTGACATTTACTAGCATTTATGGTCAAATGGGCCTGCTCAAGAGCCTGCAAAACATATCCTAAGTGGTCAACATGTTCTTTCCAAGTAGGGCTGAACACTGCAATGTCATCCAAGTATGCCATGCAGACGTCCTCCATCCCATTCAGAACCTGATTAACCATCCTTTGGAATGTAGCAGGTGCATTCTTTAATCCAAAAGGCACTCACTACCTTAAAATGGTAGAGACCTGCTGCGGTTGAGAATGCAGTTTTCTCCTTAGCATGGTCTCACAGTGCTATTTGCCAATAGCCTGAAGTTAGATCAAATATACTGAGGTACCTGGCTAACCCAAGTTTGTCCACCAGTTCATCTGTTCTTGGTAAAGGGTGGGCATCAGTCTTGTTGACTGCATTAAGAGCTCTATAGCTCACACGGAATCTCAACTCCTTGGATCCTGCCTTTGATACTAGAACAACTGGACTAGACCATGGACTGGTAGAGGGCTCTATTACCCCGAGATCAAGCATCTGGTTGACCTCCTCCTTTATGTGGGATCTTACATGATCTGACATCCTGTAACCTCTGTTTTTAACAGGTAAACAGTCACCAGTTTGAATATCATGCTGGCCCCATGGGGTCAAGCCTGGTGATAGTGAAAACAGGGAGGCAAACTGATTAACAGAAACTTGTACTGCTCCTGTTGTTCAGGTGTCAAGTTAGAAGAGAGATTAACTCCTTCTATTTTCTCATCTAAAGGCTGGCCTCTGAGTAGGTCAGGTAGAGGTTCACTCTCCTTCTCCTCGTGGGCTGAAGCTAGAAGGAAAGCTCCCACTTCTGGTCATGAGACATAAGACTTTAAACGGTTGGTGTGAAAGTGTTACGCTCACCTGGTCTCTGTGGAGACATTGGGGCACGGTTGCAGCCCTCACGGGAAGTAGGACCCCCCGATCTGCTTCCTCCTGCTGCTGCTGTGATCAATTGGAACCCTGCTCCTGCGTAAATATGAGAGAGCATAAGTTTACTGTCCTGCGAGTGAATTCCCTCTCAAAACCTTCCTCCCATAGTGTTGTGAGCATGCATCGTCCCATTAAGGCTCATCTGTAGATTATGAAGGGCAAACTCTCTGTCCTGCTACTTCTGGCAGGGGCGCATGAAGAATGAGGACCGAGTTCCTTCACTGGTCCTTTATACGTGGTGTCCAGTCCAACTGCGACAATTCCACGCCTTTCTGGTAAGTGTCTTTCTGTTTTCTGTTTGTCGTGAAGTATTGGTATTGTCATGTTCTCAGCCTGTTGTCAGATCTGTAAAAATGTCTATCTTTCTCCCCACATAGGTGTGATTGCGGTCCAGCAGGGCAACAGAGCCCGAAGTGACTCCTGATGAGGAGCGGAGGATTCTGCAGCAGTCCGGCAGCGGTAAGTGTGCTTTTTTTTTTGTAAATTTGATTTTATTAAGTTTTACAAGTGTGAGTCATGGTACATCAATAAGAAAAGCAGTACATATCTTATAACAATAGAACTAAGCCATAAAAT